>NC_045698.1:18792189-19095219 GCF_009834535.1 Camelus ferus | reverse complement strand
AGTATGTGCACATGTGAGATCCATGCATATTGAAACTTGAAATCCAGAGGAATTAATTAGATATGCTGAAGACAAAATAGAAAATACTATGAAAAATTGTACATAAAGCATCAGCCAGCAATTTATACACCATCAAACTAGTAACTTCCCGCAACATCAGACGTCAGAATTAGGATTATTCTGCCTACATCCAGAAAACTCAGGATATTTCAGAATACTACATTCCAGCCATGTCTCTCTTTTGACCTGTGTTTACAAAAATATCATAAAATTACACATGTACAGATTTTACCTCATAGTTATTGAATCTCTCCTCTCTCTCTCCCCACCTCTTCATCCCTTCCCCCTCTCTCTCTACATAGTTATTCATGGAGCATTCTTCATGTTGGTAATGCTTTCTGTTATGCCCTATTATACTTACTGCCATTTTAATTTGAAAAGCTAAGCTATAGCTTGGCCAGGGAAACAAGGAGAAAAGGCATCAATGTCAGGAGAATAATGCAGGATATGGCAAAGACATGATGTGGAACTGAGTGAATCCAATAGAACTTCTATAATAATAGAGACCTTAAGTGCAGCAGTGTGGTTAACTGACACAGGCTTCCAGCTTCAGAGCATCTCCCGATAACCTATATTAAAGTAGCCAAACCAATGACACATGAACACAGCACCTGCAGCTCAGCTATGGGTTGAAGGGTAAACATAAAATAATTTCTTTCGGTTACATAAAGAGAAATGTCTCATAATAATTCTTGAAGAATATTTACCTGCATCTTAAAAGTCAAGGTGATTTTTATTATATTTTATAATTCAAAGTGACGTGTCATTTCCAACAACATTTTAACAATGAAAATGATGCTGAAAATTCATCAAGGTTTTATTTAACATACAATTTTTAGTTATTTATCTTTATCTAATCTCAAGGAAAACAAGTCAAACTGTACATCCTTGTGATATTAATTGAGCATACTTAATGAGCTCTTGCTCTGCACTGTCACTATGATCTCACTTCATCTTCACAATACTACACCTCAGTGTAATTATTTCATGAACATTTTACAGGTGAAGGATCTGTTATTCAAAAGGTTAAATGACTGCAAAAGATCACACAATTAGAAAGTGGTCATGCTAGCATACAAACCAATTCTCATTAAAATGCAACTGTGCAGTTGGTGATTATTAATCTGATATACATTAAAAATACCTACATTTTAATTGAAATTGTATTAAAGCAAAATTTAAGTAATAGAATAACAGACAATGATGGCTAAAGGGTACAAAATAATCCTGATTTTCAAAGTGATGGCATAGTGTGCTATTTTCATAGTGAAAAGTAGGAAATAAATTTATAACATAAAGATAGTTTTTAGGCATGAATCCAACTTTAGGGATACATTTTTAATTTTCAAATTTTAGGTAAAACTAATATTTAAGTAGTTGATTTCCTACATCCTCTATAAATTGGGCTGCAGCACAAGGAACCAGAATTGGGAAGGGAAATTAACATACAAAATCCATGTTGTACGAAGAGGTTAGGTGTCAACTGTCCTTGCAAAGACAGAACCAGAGCTAAATAAAATCAAGTAACAACAAAAACAGAAAAAAGATCATTCAGACATCTATCTAAATTGGAAGGACATTGTTAAACAAGGAATTGAAAAAGAAATATGGATAATTTAAATAAAAATTGGAAGTGGGGCAGGGGTGCAAAGCAGAGTATTTCAGGAAAACATATGGTAACTCTTGCTGATTTTTGAATTGCTAAACTGTACTAGACATCACTTATACAGAGATCCTGACCTCTATTTGGCCACATCATTTGCAGGTATAATTGTACTGTGAATGATAGAATTCACAGGTTCGAAAACTTGAACCTAACACTATTACAATCCATAAAACCCAGAATTTAATGGATGCATCCTTGCCTCTTGATATCTACTTAAACTTCACCAACCTGAAGAATTCTTTAAGCTACTGTAGGAGTTCAACCCCAGATTTATGCAAACCCTTACTGTATGTAGGTTTATATTTTCATTGCCTCCTGGGTCTTCTGAGCTACTGGTTTCATCTACCATTATACACTTCATTGACCTGAACTTAAATCTCAGCTCCATTTCCAATTTCAACAAAAAATAAAAATCACTCAAAGGAAGAATTTGTGCATTTAGTAGGTTTTACTAGTTTGCCAAAGGAGCTCTAACTTTTTTCCACCTGTGTTCTTCAGAGCAATTCAGTCTCTTCCTAACTTCAAGGAAGAAGAGGATTATCTGTTTAACAAGAAATATGCACCCAGGTTTCTGAGGATAGTCTTGTTGATTCTTGGGTAGGAGGGCATACGTAACAGCAGAAAAGGTAGAAAGATAGAGCATGCTGGAGTCCCACTTAATCAAAGGTCAAAGGTAACCACCTTTCAGTTTCTAGCACACCCATGTCTGGCACATCTAGAAAAGAGCCAGACTGTGATGCCTACTAAAATATGTGCATTCCAGGTAAAGTGCTGTTCAGATTACTTCTTGTGCTTGTAATCTCTGCTTTACATCTTGCAAGTTTTAGTAAGTGTCTCAGAGCCTTCCTGGGGACCAATGAACTGCTAGAATATCAATTATAGTATTGCCTTCACAAACCTATGGGGGAGGAAATATGATGTTATTAAAGGAAGTGTTCTAGGTGAAGATGTACAGTGAATTGCAAGCAAATGTAAGGATGAAGTGGATGGACAATGTTATAATAGGAAGAGAAAAATTGGGAAATAAATGTTATTGGCTTTTAGTTTATGTTATTCAGAAGTATTTATTTACCCATGTATATTTTGCAAATAGCAGGCACTCAATAAATAATTTTAAGTGTAACTATTACTGTTTGAAACAACTGATGATGAATGGGTACAAAACACAAGGATCCTGCCTTGACATCTGGTGTCATATGTGGTGGCATGCATCGCACTGTCGTATTGAGTAGGAAGTCACCAAAAGCCAATGACAATTTCTTTAATGTTTTAAAGATTCACAATAGATTGTTTAGAATGCTTTACAGTGAAGATAAATATATTTTGATGTACACATAGATAGCTGGGCTATCCATCGTGAAGTTTCAGAACTCTACACAGATCAAGACTGCCTCTAGGTGGGTTAACATCAGACTGGAGTTATTTTGTGCATGGATCTACTGGCTATGCTTGCTTTTTTCTTTAAAGTGTAAGTAAAACTAAAGGGATTAAGAGTGTGAGCTTAATTATTTTAAGGGTGCTGTCTCGACTGCTTCATTGTCTGATACTCTGGTTTCAGAGATAAGTTGTTTGTCTGTGGATTTTTCTCCTGCTGCACAGATACCGTTAAATGATCCAGGTGTGCTGATTCCCAGATAAACAAGGGTATGTCTGTGTCTACCATTGTCTATGCCAGACTTTCTCTATCAAGTCTAAGTAATCGAGACAGATGTGATGTACTTGGTACATCAGTATTGTTTGGGTTCCCTGTTGCATATTTGGTAATCAGAGTTTAGAGAAAAATCTGTTCAACTTAAGTATTTAGAAGCCTGGTACTAGCCATGCGACTTCATGAGATGTGTCAGCTGTCCAAAGTTATATCCTGTCATTCACGGATAGTAGTCCTTTTTCAAGATCGTTCTTATGAGCCTCAAAGTTGGCATGTGTAAAACAAGTTCTCATTCCCACTGTATATATTAGCTTTACAAAGTTATCGTCCTAGATCTGCAGATTGCTGGGTGAAGTTATTGAAGGTGCTACTGACAAAGAACAGAGACTCCAAGGTATGGACAGGTTTTCACAAGTGGTTAATATCAGGTCAGAAAGCCTGAAGGCATCAGGGTCATGATGACTTCTTCATGCTCTCTTCCACACATAGTGTTTATACTTCATGGCCTAGAAAAAAATGTGCTGTTTTCCTCTTGCATGAAATACTCCTTGAGTAACCACAGTCAGAATTTAGTAACCTCTCCTCTACAATTCACTCTTTAGATAATCTGTGTTTATACTGCTTGTATTCTTATTGGTATAAATTATTTGATATATTGTCCTCCCTTTTCCCTCCCTTTAGGCATATGGCAGGGATTTATTAAGTAATCAGCAAACACAAATTGTTACTTTCCAAGTTACAGTAATATTGCAATTTGGTTTACAGCTTTCCCAGTTCTAGTAGTGTTGCAATCTGGTTTAAAACTCTTTCTAATTTAAAAGGGCAGATTTATTGTTTATATGTAATTCACATCTGAAAATAAAATTAAATGGTTATAGCTCTATTATAAATGTGAACATACTATGATTTTTATGGAATAATATTATATATTTAGGAGATGCTATTTTAAAAAACCAGTAACCTTCAGGATAAAACAGATTACTGTTGCTTTTGGCAAGCTTTGGTTTTAGATATGTGTAATAGAAATGATCTAATCCTAGTTGATACTCATTCAATAAATTTTAAAGAAAAAAATAGACATCCAAAAATAATAGCACATTCAGGAGTTACATAGCTTTCTTCACGAACAATAAAAAGTGAATTTAGAATACTCCCTCACATCATACACAAACATAAACTCAAATGGCTTAAAGACTTAAATGCAAGATAAGGCACTATAAACCTCTTAGAAGAAAACCATAGGCAAAATATTATCCAACATAAATCTCAGCAATGTTCTCCTACGGCAGTCTACCCAAGCAATAGAAATAAAAGCAAAAATAAACAAATGGGACCTAATTAAACTTACAAGCTTTTGCTTATAAGCAAAGGAAACCATAAGCAAAACAAAAAGACAACCTACGGAATGGGAGAAAATATTTGCAAAAGATGAGACTGACAAAGGCTTAATTTCCAGAATATATAGACAGCTTATACAAGTTAATAAGAAAAAAACCACAAATCCCAATCCAAAAATGGGCAGAAGACCTAAACAAGCAATTTTCCAATGAAGACATACAAATGGCCAATAGGCACATGAAAAAATGTTCAATATCCCTAATTATCAGAGAAATGCTAATCAAAACTACAATGAGGTATCACCTCACACCAGTCAGAATGACCATCATTCAAATGAGCACAAACAATAAATGCTGGAGAGGCTGTGGAGAAAAGGGAACCCTCCTACACTGTTGGTGGGAATGTAGTTTGGTGCAGTCGTTATGGAAAACAGTATGGAGATTTCTCAAAAGACTAAAAATAGAGTTACCATATAATTCAGCAATCCCACTCCTGGTATATATCCAGAGGGAACCTTAATTCAAAAAATACATGCACCCCAATGTTCATAGCAGCACTATATACAATAGCCAAGACATGGAAACAACCTGAATGTCCAACAACAGGTGACTCAGTAAAGAAATTGTGGTATATTTATACAATGGAATACTACTCAGCCATAAAAAAGAATAAAATAATGCCATTTGCAACAACATGTATGGACCTGGTGAATGTCATTCTAAGTGAAGTAAATCAGAAAGAGAAAGAAAAATACCATATGATATCACTTATATGTGGAATCTAAAAAAACAAAAAAAGACAAACAAACTTACAAAACAGAAACAGACTCACAGACATAGAAAACAAACTATGGTAACCAGGAGGGGAAGGAGGTGGGAAGGGATAAATTGAGAGTTCGAGATTTGCAGATACTAACTACTGTATATAAAGTAGATAAACAACAAGTTTATACTGTATAGCACAGGGAACCATCTTCAGTATTTTGTAGTAACTTATGGTGAAAAAGAATATGAAAACAAATATATGTATGTTCCTATGTGCCTGAAGTATTGTGATGTACACCAGAAATTGACACAACATTGTAAACTAACTATACTTCAATAAAAGTATACTTAAAATATATAGACAATAAGCAGAATATGATTATCTATATTCAAGCTATAGAGAATATTCAAGGCTCCACTTAGCATTGTTCAAATGAGTGGAAAAAAGAACAAAAAGCAAAGTAAATACTCTCACTTCCAAATATTATGTATTTGACATTTATATAACTTTCAGTAAATGAGAATGACATCCTGTGGTTCTACATGGTGTATATTAAGAAAGCACACTTGTAAATCACCCTTGTTTTGCAGCCTAAGGCATGCTGCAGTGTAGGTCATGTCTGCTCTGGGCGAGGAGCCCCGTTAACAACCCTGAGGGGTGAGAAAACACACAAAATCATTTTAGACCATGTTAAACTGCAGGTAGGCAAGCAGAACAGTTACAACACATCTAAAAATATTACAGAGATGGAAAGTTTAAAAAAAAGTAATAAAGAGGAGTTTCAATCTAGAAAAATGCAAAGTGATGGATCTGTGACAAGTGGTCATTTAATCAAAAAACTCTGGAACATGTTTGTTCTGATGGTGATAATGAACAGCAAACCCATGCCCATGAAGAGTTTGCAATGTTACATACAATATTACTTTGGGCTACATATAATACCACCTTCTTTGAAAAGCTCCATGTGTGTTATTTCTATTTTATCACTAAACTCTAAATACCTTTGTGGAATAAATATAAAATGTCAGTATGTTAGATTAAGAGGTTGCATGATTTACCTATGCCTGTAGGATTTAAAACACCCAGCTGTCTACTAGCTTTATCTCTTTTGATCTAATCTAATGCTCCATAACAATTTCTATTCTAAAGTATGAATAAAAAATGTTCTGTTTATCACAAAATATCTGAAGTTTAGAAATTCTGAAGAATAATTTTAATAGTGTATGCTTATAAGAGAACTAGAGAGTAGGTATTATTAAAATACAATAGTTTTACTATTTCATTTCTTATTGCACTGCTTGTAATACTTCTTTGTGCATTACTTTTTAGTCCCTTAAAATATAGTTTAAAATATACAATACATAGGTAGACATAAAGACATTTGTCTTTATCATATAGAGAGAAATGGAGGGGATGGGAGGCAACAGCCCTTTTCCAATGTAATTTGAAGCCTATTTTGTGGTGTGGCTATAGATTTTAAACGTATTGTTAGTGAAGGAAAAGAATATGAAGGATATTCAAAAACTATAATGAAACACATATCACGTAGTTTACGTTTCATGATATAGAATGCAGCTTCTTGTTGTTCTTGTTTACTTATTTTCCCTTCACGTTGAATTTCTAATTTTTCTTTCTATTGTACTTGGTGTATTTTTGTAAAATTCCTCAAAAGTCTTCTTTTAGAGTGAAGTTGTATGTAAATACAATGAAAAACAGTAATAGGTTAAAATATATAAATGATCATATGCTAATGCATGTGTATATACATGATGTATATATAAGTGCCTTAGGAACAAGGACAGTATCTGATTTTCTCTCTATTTTACACTCAAAACATAATACAGGATAGGTAGCAGGGAGGATATAGTTCAGTGGTAGAATGCATGCTTAGCATGTGCAAGGTCCTGGGTTCAAATCCTGGTAACTCCATTTAGAAGAATAAATAAATAAACCTAATTACCTCCCCTCCAAAATAAAAAAAAAACAAGAATGAGACACAAAAAACCAAATCCTTAGTACAGGATAGGTAACCAATAAATGTTACATAGTAAATGACTTTATGGATGAATAAGTGAATGAGTGTATCATTTCTGTTTTTATTTGTCTTTCTACTTTTTTCAAAGTTGCTAAATTTCTCACCCTTCATAGAAAAACAGATTTCTAATTAATCAAATTCTGATGTCAATTTACATATAGCAGTCCTTTAGTTTTGGGGGGGTTATCTAGTCTATTGCATTAATACATTTAACTATTCTTTCATTAATAGTATACTAATTTAATAATCATAGTTTTATATCTCTTACATTAGGAAACCCCTCAGTAATATCCTTGTAACATTTTTTTCTGAAGGAGTTTTAAGTAGATGTGAAAAAACTGTATATGAAAAAATGATTTTAATAAAAACTGCATTAAAATTATAAAATTTCCCATCTTTAACATATTCAGTCATATAATGCAAGACATAATTGTCTCTCCATTTTTCTGGATCATATAAATTATCTATTTTTAAAAAATACAATACCAGGTTTTGTATCATGTTTATTGCTAGAACTTTAATTTCCTACTAAATTATCTCAGGTGTTTGTAATTCATTAACCAATTATTTATAATAGCTACCCATAGATACCTATGTATCTCAAATCCAGATATTTGCTGATTTGCTAATTTAAAAAAAATTGCAGGTTTTGTGACCCTTACATTTACTAAATGAACAAAAGTTAACAACTATAACCTTGATCATTTTAAGTCTTCTTTTCAAATTATCATCTTAAATTTTTTGAAACTATGTTGTAACCATCAACATTTCTGAGACTAAATGATGCCATTTAGCATCCTACTTTGCCTCTGAGTTTATTAAGAAGTTAACATTAATTAAAATGTTATATGTTAAACATGAATTCTGAAATAATACAGAGGCTGCAAAGTTTTATAATTATTTTTATTTTTAGTGTTACATTTTAATATAATTCTATTTCAGTATTACTTTACATTTTGTCTAAGCAGTTCTCTTCATAGTGAGCTTTCACATAACTTCTTCTATGATTTAAAAAAACACCATTAGTAGAGTTTGTTTCAAATAGTAGGTATTTAAAATTTTAATTAATAACCTATTTAGTATTTTCCAGTCACACTGACCTTCATCAGTTTCACAAAATGATTGAAAGAGTTGCCCTACTTCAACGTTCTTGTTCTCTATACCTGTTGTGCTTCTAACTCTCAATTTACTCACACTGTTTGATGGCTCCTCTTTATCTTTAAGGACATGCATTGATGTCACTCTTTAAGAGAGGACTTCTGCTTTGCTTGCTCCATTGTTAGTTTCACAGTACACAGATTGACTTGTTATAAAATAATATATGGCATATGCCATAATACTAAAATATGCATTTATTTGCTAAATTTATTATTTTCTCCATGTGTTCAAGTTCATTGAGATGAGAGTCTAAGTTTGACTGTCACTATGTTTGCACACAGAAGGTAATAAAGGATAATGAGTAAACAGCCAAGTAAATCATATTTCCTTTAAAGTGGCAGGACCTCTTTGCAATTGATGCCAAAATTAATTTCAATGGGAAATTTAATAAATATAAATGAAAAATACACGTAGAATAAAAGGTTCATCTGAATGTTCATAGTCTACGATAGAACACTAAAGAAAAAGATCTTAGCAAAAGTAAACCTTTGCAAATTCCTCTGTTAACAACTACAGAGTGAATGCAACCATTGATAAATAATAAATTTTATTGAGACAGAAACTGAAAGAGAATCCTAAATTTATAACACTATTTCCTGTATTTAGTTACCTGGTATCATATAATTGGATCTCAAGTTACTTTAATAGTGCCACTATGAGTTATAATATTTTATTAATGTGTGATAAGAGAGGACTTTCTTTTCAGGGAATATGGCAGACCAGAGTAGAAAACACATTTGCTAAAGAGGACTTGAAAATGAAGGATAACATATACAAACATCATTTTAAATGCATTGCTGAAACTGCAAAATCATGAATTAAATCACTAGGCACCAAAACATATTTAAGAAATAGAAGTGATGTGTGCTTTCGGAGAATTTGTCAAACTCAATACTTGTAAAAACAGGGTTTTAAATGCACATGCAGGGAAATAATGCCAGTTACAATGTTGGACTTTTGAACCCAGAATGAAAATGGAATTCTCAAAACAATAAACCATTAGTAAAAGTATGGACTCTATTCAATTTAAGAAGTTAATATTAAAAATTAAGAAGTGAGTACATTTGATAATATTGAAGAGAAAAGCAAAGAATAAAAATATAGTTGAAATGATAGGTAATTAAATTTATAAAATACAAATAAAATTAAAATGATGAAAATTATATTTGGAATAAATTAAAACTACATATGATAACCATTGTGAACTATGAAAATTAAATCCTTCCTGGAAATGAATATGTCCTAGGAGCAAATGATTAATACTGCAGTGCTATATAGTTTTGACGGAAGCTGGGCTCTGGAATTATTATATTTGGACAAAATTAGAGATAATTTGAAATGCTGTATTTTGTTACAGTCCTTCAGAGAGTATTTAATTAACGTATTAAATCAATTAGAAATTTAGAAAACTCAAAGAAAGTTTTAGTTCCTGCAAGTGCTGGTTTATTTCTGTTTAAATCTATTCTAAGGTTTTGGCTCAGCTGGATCCCCCATAATAACCTAGAATGTTCACCAGGATCCTTCATTTGTAAAAATACTAAACTCTAATTTGAATATCTAGCCCTGTGAGTGTTCAGCTGTGCTCAGCTTTACCAGTTTTCTAACACTGATCATAGAGTAGTGCCAGTATCAGGCTCACCACTCTGAACTTGCCCTCTTCTCTTGATTTGACCATATAAATCATGACTGGCTTGGCAGCACTCTAAAGCTTTCCATCATATTTTTAACTTATATTTACCCTTTGCTTCTGCATGTTCACAGGATAATAGCACCTTGTCTCTAATTTAAGAAACAGAACCTAAACTGATCTTGTTCAGAAAAAAGAAAAATGTACAAGGGGATTCAATTCAATTTTGATTTGTGAGCAAGAGGGAGGAGGTTTTGTTTGTAAACATTAAAGTCCAATAGATTCGTTTCACTGATACTGATAGAATTTCAAAATTTTAAAATAATAGTAAAATTTAAAATAATTTTATGTGATGGAAAAAATCTTAGACAAATTCATGTGGGTCAAAAATACTACTGGTTTCAAGCAAAAAATATATATTATTTATTTAAAAAATTTCATGAGTTTCTACTATGTTTGAAAATCAGAGCTATTAATGGTATAATCTTAGTTGTCACAAATAAAAACGTGAAAAAATATGACAAAACATGACAAAAGAAGTCATCAAAATGTCAGCTACCTTAAAGAGTAAGTGCAATCGATAGTCAAAGAAAATAATTACATATAATTGATATAAACAGTTCTTAGGGAATATTTGTATTATAAATACTGTGATGTGAAGGCAAATTATGCAAGCTTTTTAAACTAAAATTTGTCCACAAAATATTCAACATCTATGTTCTTGATTCATTGCAAATTATTCATCACTCTCTTTATAGTTTCAACTCCCTGTCAGGGCAAGTTAAAAACAACAGTAATTATTATGACAACAACATGAATGTGTAAATAGAGTTTTCTTATAACAACAAACTGGTTTTCATTTTGCTGTCTACAAATTAGAACTGGAAGGGAGCAGCAAGGAGGGAAATTAATGTTCAATTAGTTCTTCATTTACAAATTTTTATTAATCAAAAAGTCAAGATCTTTTGCAAGGCAAATGCAAAGATCTTACTCAACTGACACCTGGTACAAAACTGTATCATCAGCTTGCCAGAAACTCATCACTAAAGACTGATGAGGAAACTCACTCGGCACGTTAAAGGTGACTTTTCTAGTCAGAAGAGTTAGTAATTTGGAGTCCAGAATCTTCATATCCAATTCATCTGACTCCATAGTCTATCTTCCCTTCTGCCATGGAGTACTGCTCTAGAGAACATATCCAATATTAATCTTTGCTTTTTCAAAAATCACCTTCCTGCAAAGGGTTATTTTGTTTATAACTCATTCCTATTTGGCATATATAGTTTTCTCTTTCTATACAATATAATTTCCAAATTTTTTATTCCCTCTGAAGTTTTTTAGCTTTTAATTATTTCAGACTCTTTCATCTTATTTTTTTTCTTTTAATACTGGTAAATGTATTCACTTTCTATCTTCTTTTGATGCTAACACTTTACATGGGAAGCAAGTGACCAAGTTTAGGAAAAATAAATATGAATAGATTTCATATTTTAAGCAAGAGAGAATGCTTTTCCATTTGTTTGATTCAACAGTAAGTCTTGATAAATAAAGGTACATATTTTGGCAGCTGTTGAATCCTTCAGAAATGCTAAACAAGGGCACAGGTTCAAAATCTCTACCAGATGATAACAACAGTGCTTTGGTCACATCTCCTAGAGTCCAAATCTTCTGTCAGAAATTACACATCCTAAAATGCATGGTATTTAATATATACCCCTACCCTCCCAAATCAGGTGACCCAGTTGAGCCTTTTATATAATAAGAAATGCAGATAAACACAATTATACATTCAGGATAGTTTCACAACATAATCCCTTATGTCCAGTTCTAAAGAAAATAAGCATATATATATATATATATTTGTCAAATATGTAGCTACAATTATTGGTGCTGCCTTTTTCTGTGTTTATGCATTATAGTTTAATGTAAATTTGAATTCATCTTTAAGTATCGATGCCCTTGACCTCATAAAAACTTTTAATCAATGTAACCATTCAGATAATGAATTATATACATCATTAGAAGTCAGAAAATATATGTTCATGACTAATAACCTAATTCCTAACTTTGAGGGGCTTATAGCCCAGTGGTGGGTATAAACATATAACTAACACACAATAGTCCATGATACAGAGATCCCACTTTATAAAATATCTTTTTATCTCTGAGAATCTAGGAGAGTGTCAAGGCTTCACTGGTAAATAAGACTGATTTTAAAGTTTACTGTGGATGTGGCTTGTTAAATCAGCTTATTCCAAAGTGTTCTGTTAATCTGATTTTTCACAGACACTACACTGACCTAATCCATACAAGCCAGACATGTGTCTGGACCAAGACTTGTCAGAGAATTTACAAAGACAAAAGTTTAAATTGAGAAGATATGGGAAAGCCAAAACGATAAACTGAACAAAACATAAATGCCAAAACACCAAACACACACACACACACAAAACAAAAAACTCAGCTAATCACCACTGCCACCACCATCAACAACGACAAAGGCAATAAAAAGTCTACGTGTTTGACATCTGAACACTGCTAATAATCCAAGTCCACAAAATTCTCAGGTTCCTGGGAACTTTAATTTTCTTTAATATGTTGTGTGGAATTCTAGCATCCCCTGTCTGGTGCTGCAAAATTCTCTCTCTTTCAATACCTGTGCTGTAATCTTTCATGTACATCCCCTCTGACATAGTAATACACTTATTCAGCCCCTGTCTGGGTGATGGAGGTTTTAGAATTCTAGTTAATGAGAAATGTTAACCCTCTGCTTGAGATCCAAGCTTGGAAAAAGTTTCCCCCTCGCGGAGCTCCATGGCCACTTCTAGAAGAATCAAAACCTCTCTGGTTGTGGCAGATTATGTCATCCACTGTAGAAAATTTTACTCATCCCAATGAAACTCAGAGGACTAATGTTCCCTACGAATACGCTGGAAGACTTTTCTAATGAGCAGCAAGACATGCAGCTTTTGTATTGCTCCCCTAGTGGTTACTGTGCAGATAGTTCTTTGGATGGCACCTTCTTAGTCTGCAAATAAGACAGCTGAAGAGTTGAGCTGCACTGTAGAATCTTTGCTGTTCAGCGAGATTTATAGATAAGCATGTATGATCGATAGGTACTTACATATATACATATATGTATACATGAGATATAAGCAAAAATAGATATGGATATATTTTCCAGAAAAGGAATGTATAGTGTCACTTAAATAACACACATCCTTTATTCCTGTAATAAGAACACTGCTTCTACATTTACTAAATGTATAACTTTATGTAAGTCCTGTTGTAACTTGTTGTAACCGTAAATTGCCTGTTTTCTCTTAATTATTTTGCACATGAAATCAAAATGGCCTCACCTATGCTTGTTAACCTGAGTTGTTTTTAATGATTAATCTAGGTACTCCCACTCACTCCCCCCCTTAAGTGCCCTTTGTTCCAGAAAAAGTTCATGGGCAAGTAAGCATAATCACTGGAGGAAGAAAATGCATCAAACGAGACCCCTGATGCTGATAAATTGTATTAAGAAGGAAAGCCTGCAGGGACCCGCTTCTCTACAGATCATTATCACCACTCCTTGAACAGACCCTTAAAAGCTTCCTTAACCCCACCGTACAGCCGGTCCACAGCCTTGTGGCATTAGCCTGTTGTGACTCGCCTTGCCTGGGAAAGCAATAAAGGTATGATTTCTACTTCATCCAAAACTCTGTCTCTGGATTCAATTTGGCTCCAGAGAACAGAGGCTGAGATTTTGGCAACGTTGTCAATGGTCTAAGCTTCAATTTCTACACAGGCAAGAGGGAAGCCATAACATTACCTCCCTAATTTTGATCATCAAATAAATAAACGCTTATAAGCTATTCAGCACACCTTGCTAATTTTAAGTGTTCAGTACATGATCATTAATAATAATAAAAAACACTTGGAAATTCCCTTGAGTCTAGGCCATATTACCACTTAAGGTATGCATTAAAAATGTAAATTAAAAGAATTTTGTGTGTTACTTTAACTAAAGAATTATCTGCTGGGTTCAAATATTTGTTTTCTAATTTTACATCCTAAGCTGTTCGTCATGGCAAGTCCCCACAGTCGTTCCCATCCGATCCTCTCTTCTTTTCCTTTTTCTCAAAGATAAAAAACCCCACAAAGTAGCCTCTTATGGAGACTCATCTGACCTTTCTTTATATTAACAAACTTGAATGAAACAGATGGAGTAACTTTCCTTCACATTATTAACAGTGACTTTTAAGCCTCATTGTATTTTGATGGGCTTATTCTTTAATTTTTGCCAACTAAAACTATTGTTTTATTCCTCACCTCATTTTACTTGATCCTCTTTATGCCTGGCCTATTGACTCTCTAATAGAAATTCCTCTTCGGTGTGGCATAGAAAGTCCTTTTGGTTTACACATTTGTGAATACGGCAGGATAGTGTAGAGGAGCTTTCGGAGAGCTGCTTAGCCATATAATTACTGATTCACCACTGATGAAAAAATTGAGTGTATAGCACAAGGCATTTAATATTGTGTATTATTCTGCCAAAGGCATGTCCCTTGAGAAATATGGAATTGTTAAGACTGAGTAGGTAAATTCCTTTTTGAGTGTTAGATAGGATCCTTTTCCTGTAGCTGTAGTTGTAATATTTTCTCAGTGATCTGCTTCTCTTTAGTGCTACCGTTCTTCCTACCTAAATCACAGATCTGAAACGCACCTGACATTTCTTCATTTCTAAAGTCTCTTTTATTTGACATTTACATTTTGGCCTTATTATTAAAGTGCTATCTTTCATCATCATTCTTTCTGCACTTCTCCTACTACCTTGAATTCTCTGACGCCAATTATGCCCAAATGTTCTGTTCATCGTCGTAGGGCTCTTTGAAGTGTCTGGATGACCTCTCCATATTTGCTTTGATGTACATAGATTGAGTTTAGTGACTAGTCTGCATTTTTATTTTTGTATCTTCCTGGGTTTTATATAATTATATGTTTGTGTACTCTGAAGATATATTAAAATACAAGTACAAATATCTTAGAGATAACAGCAGTACAAGTGTTTCCTTAAAAATATGTTCATACTATCCATTTTTATGTGTTTCCTCTCCTGCAAAGCTCCTTTTGGGTATACTTTATCTCTTCAAATAACTGTGTTATTTTTCTTTTTTAATTAGTAATAACATATAATACTTACTGAGTGCTTACATGGTAGGCGCAATATATTAAAAATGTTATAAGCATTTTTTTTAGTTTATCTTCATTACGATCTTATGAGTATACAGAATCTAGTTTTACAGATGAAGTGAGGTTGAGATAGAATAGGAAGCTACTGTTTCAAACTCCTTAAAAATGAAAAGATTCAAATTTAGAAATTAGGAAACCTGGGAAGAGGGTATAGCTCAGGAGGTAGAGCGCATGCTTAGCGTGCATGGGTTCAATCCTCAGTACCTCCACTAAAAATAAATAAATAAGCCTACTTACTCCCCCCACCAAAAAAAAGCAAAAACAAATTAATAAAATTTTTACAAATGTAGAAAATAGGAAGCCTGAATGGACATTCCTAACCACTAGACTTACTAACCCCATTGGTAATACTACTGTGGACCATGCGGGGCTAAGTCTAGAGTGATGTGAGTGAAGTGCCTACCTCAGCACTGAATTTTAAGGTGGCACCATGAATCTCAGTAATGAAGATAAAAAAATATTTTTAATTCATTATTTTAAATAATCAATACCAGTACCAAATTTTCCTGATGAACAAATTATCAATATTTTGAATAAAAACAGTATCCGTATCATCTACCTCTCCTTTTCCCTCAGGCTCTAATGTGGCTCTACAGGGAACTGAATACTGATCCCATCTTTATGTAAAATGTGGGTATTTGCACATTGTGGATTTTTGCATTAATTTTGAGTAGTCTTTAAAATACTGAATTAAGACATTGTTTATTTTTATTACTTAGTGTTTGGTGCCTCCCTAAGTCTCCTCCCTTTAGTCCTGGCCCTGGGCGTGAGGCTGAACGGCTCATTCTCAGCAGTAGTCAGCAGGGCACACGTTGATTTCCCCACCTTGTGACATATGGTTGGTTTGTACTTTTCTGCTCCCTTGAAGTTTAGCTTGTCCTCATGACTTGCTTCAGCCAATAAAATGTGAGCAGGATTACCATATGTCATCTTTTGTTGGAAGCCTTTATAAGTCAGGGCATAATTTGTTATGTTCCCTTATTTTTATATTACAGATAATAGAGGCTTTGTCAACCTGTGTTCTTATGGGGATGAGGCAGAGCAGACCTGCAGGTCAACCTGCAATATACATGAAAGGAGAATTTAATCTTTTGGGTTTTAAACCTATGAGATTTGGCTCTTTCTTGTTACTGCAGAATAGCCTAACCTATTTTTACTAATATACCTCCTCAGCAACTTCAGATCTCTCCTAAATGTCATTTTCTCAGTAACATTTATCCTGAATCCCTATTAAAATTTTTACTCTACACAAATATATCCTCCTCTCTACTTGTGACTTTTCATTACCCTGCTCAGTCTTTTCAGTAGTATGTATCAGCTTTTGACAGGCTGTGTTAGTAACTTATGTCATATATTTTATGGCTACATACCATGTAATGCTAAGCTACACAGGCTTATATTCTTATGGCCATAGTGCAAAACTATAACCTCCAATGCCAGCTGACACAACAGCCAATAGCTGCAGTTGCCATTTTGGATTCACTGAGTAGGGCAAATAGGGAAAGGATACAAGCCCTGTTCATTCAGCAGCTTCCTGATCAAGTACATTGCTGGGTTCTAATATTCACTGACGATATGCCTAGAATCTTGGGCTAATAGATGTTCTCCAAAGTGGGTGATTTATTATTGAATTTAAAAAAGCTCCTTAGTAATGCCATATTAAGGTTAAAAGTTGATTGAATATTTGGTTTTTTTACCAGCATAAATACAACTGAGGGCACCTCGTGTGGATGCTTCATATACTTTTCTAGGTTATAAAATTGCTAAAGCCACGTTAACCCTTGCTTTGAAACTCACTTGATGTTTTGGATGCTTAAGAGAGCAGAAACTCAATTAATGAACACTCATATAACTGACTTACTGGATTAAGTTATTTTGACTAAAGAAATTATGCATCTAGGTAGCTACTCTTGGAATCATCCACAAACCACGTGCCTCATCAAGAGTCAGAAGTGACAGGTATGGATGTGTTTTTCTAGGTATGGGTGTGTTATTTAATTGAGTTAAAGTAGTTATGTTATCAGGGTATGTAAAATAATGAAGTATGTGTAAAATAATTGGTTTATTTTTAATTATTTTAAAAAGACTGGTAAAGGCAAATAGCTACAAAACTGCTTTTCAATTAGTTATTGGACATATACATGATAAATATTGGAGGAAATATAAAAATCATAAAGGATTCTTCAGTGAAATTACTTACAATAGTGTCTTCATTTTTTAAGGATACAACATGTTTATTTGATACAATTATATACTATAATATGATTGTCAATTGAGCAAGAGTTAGCACCTCTATCAACAGTGTCTTTAAATTGTTTCCACTTTAATTCCAAAAGACTGCTTTGTGGGTATGGTTTATGAAAGAAAGAAAGTAACCCAACATACACTAAAAATTTCTTTAAAACACACAAGCATTTTGAAGTAATGTACTTGCATATAGTTTAAAATAAAGTGTATATGTTGTGACTGTGTCACTTTTCTATATCATTTTAACCAAACTTTTCAATTGATTTATCTACTCTGTGTCTTAATGGCATTGGATGAGAGATTTCCTAGTGTTTAATTCTGAACTACAGGCAATTTTAGAGATCACTTATTCCTACTATCCTCACTCCTGAACTTCTGTTTTTTAAGCTTAAGATGTATATTATTTAATGTATATTAATTTAAATGACTTAGAAAAATTGCATACCAGGTTAGTGAAAAAAAAAAGCTATAAGATATTTCTTTAGATTTCTAGTTTAGAGATTATTTTGTTACATAATGTGGCTTCAAATTTTCCTTCTCTCTCTTTTAATTGCATTGACAACACACACACTCACTCACGCACACACACAAACACACACACACACACACAAATAAATTCTTCTTTGGTATATAAACCCTACTCTTTCTTAGTTCAGGTTCTCCCAAAAGCAGACCATAAGGCAAAGATTTGTGTGCAGGTAGTTTGTTTAGGGGTGATCTCCGGAAGAGCAAGAGGAAAGGTGGTGAGAAAGAGAGGAGCACTAAACCAACGGAGTGTGTCAATGAGTGAGTTACTGTTGTGAGTAGCTTGGACACAGTCCTGTTAGGGATATTCTGAGGAATCGTGTGGGATGCACTTCAGAACAGTCTCATTTTAAGATGAGATTGGGAGGTGTATCCTCTTGTCTCTCACTGGCCGAGGGTTGCCCCTGGAACATCATTTTCCCGAGACTTCCGAGCTATACTTGCCCACCCCTAG
Organism: Camelus ferus; assembly: GCF_009834535.1. Taxonomy (NCBI): domain Eukaryota; kingdom Metazoa; phylum Chordata; class Mammalia; order Artiodactyla; family Camelidae; genus Camelus; species Camelus ferus. The sequence goes on along the minus strand of NC_045698.1, from coordinate 19,076,458 downwards.
CTGCTCTTTTACCAGAGAAAACACAAGGGAAGAAAAGCAGAGAAGTACAGTGATAAATCTTGTGCTGTCTGCACATTCCAGAACTAGTACAAGACACCTGTAGGTGAACTTGAGAGGTGGAATGAAAAGATACAGAGCCTTGCATCAGCACTATCTGCGGCAATCACATTAGGCCCGTACATAAGTGGATCTACTTGCTAGAGGATCGCACCTAGGCATCTTCTTATTACATTACTCATAACAATAATAAACTTATAACTATACTTGGCTCATTTCCCTTAATGTGATTATGTGACATCCATATTCTTAAAATTGACTGAACTATTTTAATGCCAGTATACCATTTTGCTTAAAATCATTATTAAATTGTACAAACCACTGTGTATAAAATAGATTTTACAAGGATAGATTATATAGGGAATATAGCCAATATTTTATAACTTTAAATGGAGTGTAGTTTATAAAAATTTTGAATCACTATGTTGTACACCTGAAACTTATATAACACTGTAAATCAAGTATACTGCAATAAAATAAATAATAGTTATTAAATTAATTATATCTCAAATATTTGACTTTTTAACCCTTTTATTCAATTTAGGCTTTCAGCTGGTGTTTCACAAGTTATGTGTACACCATAGGTACAAACAGAGTTTTGTTGAAATAGTAAATACATAAGTGTCACAGAATTATAAAACACACTCAGATCTTTCTCAAGAACACGTTAAGTCTTATCATCCTAGCCTTGAAATGTTATTTATATTATTTATATGCAGATTATCATGCATAAAACAAACTCCAGATTGGTCAATAGTTTTAGTGATCATTTCTTTTATACATAGCTTCATATTTCAAACTTTTCACCTTTTCTTATTTTATTTTTGGAGATTCTATCACTATTGTGGCATAAAACTCTTAAGAACCATTCTTAACCTGTATTAAACTAGCCCTGATATAGGCAGAGAAAACAGACAAGTGGCAACCTTTTCAAGAAGACACACATCTACTAAGTTAAAAACAGAAATCTATAAATGGGAAAGTCAAATATATTTCTAGTGCTACTGAAATTGTTATCATATTCTTGTCGTTGCTGCTGTTTGTTTATTTTTCTCCTCTCCCAGGCTTAAATTTCACCTAAGGCTATGGTGTTTCAGAATAATTAATGAATAATAGATCTCTTTTAAATATTCTCCAGTTTATCAAAGTAGAAGTGGATGCATCATCTTGAGTTATCAGATCAAAATAAATGCTGCTCTCAAATTCAAAACTAGTCTAAGATTCTGTCTAACATAGTGATTAAAAATAACAGTATCACTCAAAACTTGATAACCAAAGTCACAGTGGTTGACAGCTGAGTGATTTCTAGCTGTTCTTTTTCCTTTGCATTTTCAGAGGTAGGAGCTTCCAGGCGTTACTGGATTTTTGTTGACTGATAACTTGTATTTTACAGATTTTACTAGGGTACTTTTTAATTTTCATTACTGTTGTGTATACATTAGTAGTTACTTTATGGAAACATAGAGATTTATCTTTTATTACTTTCACTACCAGCTATAATCCTAAATTGATTCAGAAAGCAGGAAGCCATCACTGTAATAGTAAGCTTGGTATGTACTATCCCTTCATTTTAGGCAATATTACAGGGAATATCAGACTTCAAATGCTGTAATTCGTCTCCAGGCAACATCTCACCACAGTAGCAGTTGTCAGATTACAAAAAGAAATTCTTAGTTTGGGAAACTTAGTTAATTCAGAGTTAATGCACTCTGTGCACATTACACTATCACTTGTAACTAATTATAGATGATACAAATAGCCATCAAAAGGGTAATTTATTTTGATTATTTTTTATATTAAGTGGCTCACTTCCTTTTATAATTTGTATCTTGCAAAGCTGAATTGAAGCATTAAATGTTCAATTTCATCCCAGCAAACATTTGAATTACAAGTGAGTATAAAATACAATATCAAGCAACTTGCTGAGGAGGCAGAAAGCGGCACATGATTTGCCTCATGGTGATAAAATTTTATAGCTGGAAGGAAGTCTCTCCTATTACAGATAAAGAAATTTAGGCTCAGATCTATTAAGTTACTTGTTCAAGGACGTACAAATATTGTTAGGTTGCGCCTAGAATTCATATTTTAGCAAAGGAACTCACCGTTCATTTTAATGTTTTCAAAAATAAAATGGGTAACTACATGCCTCTGGATATAGCCTAACTGGCTATAAAAATAGGCTTTGAATAAAGGATTATGAGCAAATGATATTCATAAATATGGAAATCACCTGTCATTTCAAACTACTACAGGCAAACAGAGAAAATGGACTATAGAAGGAAGGCACTTCATCGTAACAGCTGGAGTTTCCTGGATCAAGGGGTTTTCTTAGTTTTGTTTTCTAATTAATTTTGAAAAATCTGAGCAAGTATTCTGGTTTCCAATTTTTACATGTTCAATAAAGAAGCTTTATATATCTTACAGTAATACAAGGGACTACTGTAATGATCTATCATTATAACTCACCTTACAATCCTGACTTTACCGAATCCACATCATTTCACATTTGCTCCAGTGCTAATCACCCAGCAATGTTGCAGAATTTGAAGTGGGTTTATTATCATCTGATTGTTAAGATGATGAGATAAGGGACATACTCACAATAGAACACCTCAAACTCATGAATTTCAACATGGGAGTAGTTTTGCACACAGTTATATTAGTGTGTGTGTGTGCATGTGTGTCTGTGTGTAAGAGAGAAAAAGAAGGGAGAGACGGAGAATGTAACAAAGCATAAAATCACATGTGGATGTGTTTTAATGTGGATTTTTCTGATCATTTTGTTTAATGGAATATTTGTATTCGAAAACACCTAAACTATAAAAATGGAATATCTGTTGTAGAATATACAGTTAATTTCATAAATACAAAGGAATTCAATGTTTAACATACAAATCTTAGAAGCTCACCTTGCTTCATGTTTTCAAAAGTGAGATATGAATTATCTCATCATATTGCCTGCAACTATCCTATTTTCTCCTCTCATTCTGTGACTCCTGTATCTCTTACACACTGCTCTCTAATTTCCAAACTTCTGTCTCTCTATAATTCAGCACAAGTTTTTTCTTCTGGTAAATTTTACAATTCATGAAGCATCTGTTCAGGTGTGCTTAAACTAATGCTGAGTTTTAGTTTTAACTTTATTTAGTGACTTTTTTTTCTTTATTTCTAAAATTATCATTGAATTATTTATTTGTATTTTTCTAGTTCTTTTATCACATTTTATATATTTTAAAAATTTATTAGATGTATCCATCATGCATATTTATAGTGCTAGTCTATAATCTAATTTTTCTCCAAGTTTTGGGTCAAATAGTTAAAAGACTAATAATTATTTATCAAATTTGTATCATTTTAGGTGACAAATCATAGTGATAACTTAAAAACTTGATTTTATTTTTACTGAAGTAAAATTGATCTACAATATTATATTAGTTTCAAGTGTTCCACATATTTATTCAATATTTTTAATACATATGAGACGATCACCATGATAAGTGTTGGTATCATCTGTCACCAAAGTTATTACAGTGTTATTGACTATATTCCCTAGGCTGTACAACACATCCCTGCGGCTTATTTACTTTATTATAATAAGTTTGTATCTTTTAAACTCCCTCACCTATTTTGTCTATTCCCCTAGCCCCTTCTCCTCTGTCAACCACCAGATTGCTTTCTGTTTCTATGAGTCTGTTTCAGATTTCACATACAAGTGAAATCATATGGTATTCATCTTTATCTGTCTGACTTATTTCACTTAGCATAATTCCCTCTAGGTTCATCAATGTTATTAAAAATGGCAAGATTTCATGCTTTTTTATGGCTAAGTCAAAGTCCATTGTATAAATCATCTTTTTTATCCTTTTATCTATCAGTGGACACTTAAGTTGCTTCCATATCTTGGCTATTGTAAACAATGTTGCAGTGAACATAGGGGTGCATTTATCTTTTCAAATTAGTGTTTTTGTGTTCTTTGAATAAATACCCAGAAGTGAAATTGCAGGATCATAACACAGTTTTATTTTTCAGAAACCTCCATATTGTTTTCCATAGTAGTTATGCCAATTTATATTCCCACTAACAGTATACAAGGGTTCCCTTTTATCATATTTTTACCAACATTTGTTATTTGTATTCTTTTTAATGATAGCCTTTCTGACAGGTATAAGGTGATATCTCATTGTGATTCTGATTTGCATTTCCCTGATGATTAGTTTTGCTGAGCATTTTTCATGTGCCTGTTGGCCATTGGTATGTCTTCTGTTCTGGTCCTCTGCCAAATTTTTAACTGGATTGTTTTTGTTTTGTTTTGTCTTTGATATTGATTTGTATGTTTTCTTAATGTATTTTGGATATTAACTCCCTATCATACATATCATTTGCAAATATCTTCTCCCATTTAATAGGTTGCCTTTTCATTTGTTGCTGGATTCCTTCACTGTGCAAGAGCTCTTTAGTCTGACATAGTCCTTTTTGTTTAATTTTGCTTCTCTTTCCTTTACCTGAGGAAAGAGATCCAGAAAAATATTGCTAACACTGATGTCAAAAAGCATAATGCCAACGTTTTCTATTAGGAGCTTTATGGTTCAGTTCTTATATTTAAGTCTTTACCATTTTGAGTTTATTTTGTTTATGATGTAAGAAAGTGGTCCAGTTTGATTCTTTTGAATGTAGCTGTTTAGTTTTGCAAACACTATTTATTGAAGAGGCTTTTTCCCCCATTGTACAGTCTTACCTTCTTTGTCATAGATTAATTGACCATAAGTGCACAGGTTTTTTTCTGGGCTGTCTATTCTATTCCTTTGATCTATGTGGCTGTTTTTCTGTCAACATAATGCTGTTTGTTTACTCTAGCTTTGTAATACAGTTTGACAACAGGGAGTTTACCTCCATTTTGTTAAGGATTTTTCCTGGAGTTTATCTTATTCTTTCATTTGGAACATATACCTCTGTCTCCTCATTTTGTTTGATTTTCTGTGTTTGTTTCCATGAATTAAGCAAAACTACTCTTCTGCTCCTGGTCTTGAAAGTATGGTCTTATGTATGTCCTTGGTATAGACTGCATGTGCTAGTTGGCTCTGGCAGGCTGGCTGGAGCTAGACCAGTAATGGCCCAGGAGTCCCTTAGCTCTTCCCCAAGCCCACCTTGGCTGAATATCTGGAGCTGGTGCTGGCCAGGGGCCTAGAGTATGCTGGGATAGTTTTGGCAGGGCTGACAGAGTGCCAAGACTTTTTGCCCCTGCCCACACTATCAGGGTGGAGTGGGGGAGGCAAAACAATGGTGCTTTCCAGTGCCTCCAATCCTGGAGTGAGTTTTAGCAGTTTTCTGTTCATTTGGCAGACACTCTAGGATTAATAAATGGATTACCTTCATGTGTGGTGTAGGTACCTTTTAAACCACTGTTTTTGTTGTTGTTGTTGTTGTTTATTTGTTTGTTTTTGCTGTTCCTAATACAGGCAAGTCTGTGTGGGAGCCCCTCACTGATATTCCTTCTACTGCAGGTCCTGTGGTAGGGTGGGGGGTGTTTCCCATTGATACCATGTCTCTATCTCTCCTAGCCATCTCTCTGTGCTTCCTCTATCATCTGTGGAGCAGCTGTTCAGTCAGCCCTCAGTTTTTCCTCAGGAGAAATTGCTTTATGTGTAGGTGTAGATTCCCTGTGTCCAAGGGAGGAAGTGAGTCCAGGCTCTTCTTACACCACTATCTTGGACCCAGCCCTCCAAAAAATCTCTATTTAATGAGAGAATGTATTGCTTATGTCTAGCAGTAAAGCTACAAGCAGCTCAGATTAATGCAGTGATAGAATGAAATGATTTGAGTCCTGTTGCTGGCTCTCTGTACACCCACATAACTGCCTCTCAAACCCAAGGGTGTCTTCTTTTTTGCAGGCCCTGAGCTTCAGTTTTTGTCTGTCAGCTCTGAGAAACTTATTTTTCCTAGCTTTCCTCCTCCATGTTTAGATTTGGTAATTTTGTCAGGGAGAATGTAGACACCAAATATTGGGCTCCCATTTCTAGTCTTCCCTTTTCTCCAGAATTGTAGCCTTTCAGGTCCTCGCTGCCTTTCAAACTTTCTGATGCTTTTAAGCACATTAAAAATAATATATATATGTATTTTTTCCCTCCATATTTTCTAGGTTTTCAGGGGGAAGTTTGGTCTAATAAGCTGACCTACAATTATGTAAAACAGAATCTCTTACAGTTTTAATCGTTTGATAGCTCCAACATGAGTGTATATTACTTTGAAGCCTAGGGTTAACCCCCCAATTTTTTTTTTAGTCTTTAAAATATATGAGTGCTAGACATAAAAAGTTACCAACTTTTATACTTTTTGAATTACATCTCAACCCTCTGTAGTGATGTTCAGTTAGATGTGTATTTCATAACAGTTCACTGTAAATCAGATCATGCTGCAGTATAAACATTAAAGTATAATTCTCGGTAAAACTGACCATCATTATTTGTAAATGTTGGCATTTGATGGTACTGTAAGCTATATGCATATGAAACTAGACATTACATAAAATTGAAAGAGGGGTAATAGTCTTGCAAATAAAGCCGTAATATTTTTTGATGCACAACAGAATATTAACTCATATTAAATGAATCATGACCAGTTCAAAAGAATAGTGAAGGGAGTTTCACTCTTTAGAGTACCTGCCTATTGCCAAAGTGAAAATTGAACATTCACTGGTATAAAAACCTGTATCACTTAAAAAAAAGAACACCCACACATGAATGCAGATATTTTATGTAGCCACTGAACTACCTAGAATAGACAATTGCTCCAGTGTAATATAAATGGAACTAAATATATACGTAAATAAAACATCTCCCTTGCTGGATCATTTGAAGGTCTGCAATTATCCTTCTTAAGGATTCTCTTATTTTAAGTCTGTTGAGGTATTTTGCTCTCTGAAAGGGGCAAACCTTTGCAAGCTAATGTTGTTGGAGGAGTACTTACCTAATCAACAATGTAGTTATTCATTTTTATATAGTAATAAAAATAATAGTTTCTCCCATTTGTCAGACACTTGCTTTGTGCCAGGGGCAATATATATTGTGCCAGAGAACATACACACACACTCACTATAGATAATTGTGTGTGTATGTTCAATTTTCTCTGAGATTATAATCTTCCAGGTTTGCACTGTCTTTTTAGTTTTATATGTATGTAATTCTCCCAGAAAAAAAAATAGTAACTCTGCGTAGAAATCTTAAAACTGTAGTTACTGTTTTCCACATTTCACAAAGAAAAGGCAAGAGGCTTAAAATGTTAAGCAACATATATTTTAACATAGCTAAAAAATGGTAGACCTTGAATCCACACTGAGGTTTAATAGATGTTGTAGCCTAGGGCAGACAAAGCCAATCCACTACCAGCTATCAGAAGACAAAACTTCAGATAGAATTACCTATATGTTGTATGAAAGTTTTTCATCTATTTTCATGTCAGCATAATCTAAAAATATACAGTTATTCTAGATTATGTATGTTACAACCTTATTTCAATTTCTGACATAATCTTGTAACCAATTGTGGAGGTATTTCTCTTTATTTACAATTGAGTTGCACTACGTAGTAATTACTTGAGTTAATGGGAAAAGAAAACCAGAATAGTCTTAATCAATAAATTATAATAAGTATGAAGGGAAATATTAGAAATTGGAAATGTGTGAGTTGTTGCCTGACATAGTCTATAAAGATGTGCCAAACTCAATGAACCCGTCTGTATAAATCAACAATGTATTAATATTAAGAGAAGCAATTAATTTCAGAAATTTTCAGAAATTATTTCTGTATATTAAATTGATATTAATTGGAATTCTACTAGTTTGCATTATCTTTGCAGTTAAATGTCTTAAAAATTTGTAGGAACTATAAGCATAAGTAGATTATACTTAGTTTTAAATTTACTATATTTGATATCACTGAAATGAAAATAATTTAAGCCAACTGCAGGGCCAATGAGAATTATTTTCTTTTAAAATGAATCTATATATTACTCTTGTTTTATAAACACTGGCATGCAAATATTTAAGTGTTGATGAAGTAGGAACAATATGAGTATAAGGCACTCAGGTGGGGAATCAGTTAAGTAAGAAAGCAGAGTTCTCATGCACTTATCATAAGATAATTTAGGATCCACTTGAAAGGTTGGGAAACATAGTGTATAAATTAACCACCTTTTTTATTTTTTATTTATCTAATCTGAGCAAGAGACTAAACTCTGTAATGTGATAATAAGGCGAGTGAAGCCAAATTTCTATTTATCTTTAAAGTTGTTTTAAACAACATTATCTGTTATAGAAACACATGCTGAAAACTTAGATCACTTTCTTACAAAAGCAGTGATAAATTTAACCTATAAGTATAAATTAATCTGAAATTAATATTAATACATATTCATAAAAATAAAAAACAGATATCAGAACTAAATAAAAATAAATATACTTGCCCACATAATATGTTCATTTTTCAGTGCAGCACGAATTACCATAAATTTAAAGTACTGAATTCTAAAGAAGTACCAAACACGTCACTTTGAAAGTCATTTTGCAGTTATAGTACATAGAAATAAAATTTTAGTATTTGAAATATACCTTTTAACCCTCTTTTTAACTGCCATCTAAGTGGCAACCCCTTCATCATTTTAAGGAGGCATTCAACTTAAAACATAAAATTCACATGTTATTGATCAAGATGAGTAAAACTAGCTTTTATTTATTGTGTTTGAGAAATGAATATTAAACTATTTCTGTCAGTCTAATGAAAAAGTTTATTTCTTTTTAAGCTTCATTCAAACAAGAATTTTCTTTCATAGCGATTTGTACTTCAAAAGATCAGAAAACTTTTTAAGTCCCAACCTATGAAGAATTCTCCTGTTGAGGTCATTGTGAGATTGACTTGCATGAAAACTGCCTGCTTATCTGCTGGCAGATGGGCTGAAGCTGGGGAAGGTGGATCAGAAAGTCTTTTGCTAATTGAGTGACATGCATTTTATTAACCTACCAAAGCTAGAATTAAGTATCTGGCTACATTTATGTTATACAAAATATCTAAACAATAGATATTCAATGCCATGGATAGTACCAATTTCCTGAAGTAACACAAGGTAATGTATGATTTCCAAACAAGTAAAAAAAAAAAAAAAAAAAATTAGAAAAAAGCAATTCAACTAACCCAATAAAATTAGGGAAGAAAATAGTCAACAGTGTGGCATTCTTGGTAGGAGTGAGAGAGAGAGAAAGATTTATACATACCAGCAAATACAATCATCGTGAGCAAGCTGAACCAAACACTAAAAAGGGGCTCAAATTTACTCTAAATATAAAAATTGAAATAGTAACTAAAAATTTCATAAATACATTTTTCTAGTGTGCATATGGTAAACATCTAAAATGATATGGTCATATAAAAGACAATGTTTATAAGTGCTACTTTATATATATTAAACTTATTTAATCATATTCCCCTCTGAGGCAGGTGATATATGTTCCATACTTTAAAGATGAAGAAACTGATATGCCAAGAAGTCATTTAGCTGAGTCACACTGCTAATGATCAGTAGAGCTAAAAATTATCTTCAGAATTCATGCTTTTAATGACTATGCTAGAGACAATTTTGACAAAAATAGGTGAAAATAGAAAATTAACTAACAAGAAAGAGATATAAGAAGAGATAACAGGAAGAAATATATTTAACAATAATAATAGTTTAAATGTAACATGGTGAAAACAGAAAAAGGGGTCATTTTATACTGCTGAATTATACAAAGTAATTAATGTCATTATTTAAATGTTCAGCAAGATAAACTTGAGAGTACATAGAATAAAAATTTCTAATCCTATATAGTGGATTTCTTTAATAAAAATGTCTTAGAATTCATCTTACTTTGTGAAGGAAAAGCCAGGCTGGTCTAACAAGGTAACTCACAAGTCTAGGAATATGAGGGAGAGGCTGGGCTGGGCTAACAAGATAACTCACAAATCTAAGTATTGGAATACTGATCTGAGTTCTGCTGGACTAACTTGTAAATCTAGGTTAATTAGTGTTGGTTTGTTGTTCATGTTTTTTTCCTAGCCAGCTGGGTTTTCAAAGATACATATCTGGCTTTGGAATGTTGGTTTGCTGCCTCCCCGCCTCCACTTTTGTGATGATAATGCTGCTAAAGCTGTTCCATGCCTATTGGCCTAATACCCCAAGCTTGTACTTTACCCTATAAAACCTCATGTGCACGTCTTGGAGGTGCTCAGAGCTTCGGAGCAGAAGCCCCTCTGAGCCCGCCGGCGTAATACATCTGAGTACTCCAACCCTCCGAGTGGTGCTTGTTTCTTGACTGGCCTGTCGTTTCCGTAACAACTTTAAAAATAAATATGTGTTTTAAATAATGCAATTTATATGCTCAAACATATTATCTGTGTGTATACTATAAAGCAGATCATATTCATTGTGTATAATTTTTCTGATACACTTGAAATTGATAACTAAAAGATAACCAATTGTTCCATTTCTTTGTAAATTATTTATAATTCTTGTGATATACTGAATAATGACCTTGGATCCAAAGATACCCATGCCCTAATCCCCAGTACCTGTGATTATGTTACCCAAAGGGATTTTCCAGATCTAATTAAGATTAGGTACTTTAAAACAGGGAGATTTTCTCGGTTTATCTGGGTAGGTCAATCTAATCACATCAGCCCTTAAAAGCAGAGTACATTCTCCAGCTGAAGACATAAGAGATTCAGTAGAAAGGGATATCAGAGGGCTTCAAAGCAGGATAAGCACTCCACCCAACTTTGCTGGCTTTGAAGATGAAGGGGTAATGGCACAGGAATTCAGGCAACTTTAGGATGCTGAGAGAGGCTTCTGCTGACAACTGGCAAAAGATCCCCAAGAAATTCAGTACTGCAACTACATACAACTTAATCCAGCCTATAACCTTAATAAACTTGAATACAGATTCTTCCTAAGGAGATTCCATAAAAACTCAGGCTGCTGACACCTTGTTTCCAGCTTTGTAAAAATCTAAGTAGAGGACTTATAATTCTGACTTACAGGATTTTAATAAAATAAATGTGCTCTATTTTTAGCTAATTACATTTGCGGCACTGTCTTAGGGTAGCATTAGAAAGTAATACAATTATTTCAAATTTTTTTAAATAAAAGGGTTAAATGAAGATGTGAACGAAAAATACTGCAAACCATATCAGTAAACAATGCTGAAGCCAACAAGTCATTAGCTGCTGCTGCCACCCTCCAGCCCCTCCTCAGTGAAGACAAGCCTGCAGCCCAGCCTCTGCAGCCACTCCCAATGGTGCACCCTGATGGGACTCAGAATAAGAAAGGACAGGATACTGGCCCTAGATAGCTAGGTGCTTGTCAAAGGAATGAATGCAATGAGCCCAAATGTTTGCTTCCTCCCATATATAGAAAAGCACTAAATTCTTTAACTAGAGATGCCTGTTCTTCTTTAGATAACAAGTAATCTTTTATTGTTCCAACTAAGTGGTCTTTGTTGTAAAGCTTCTATATATCCTAGCTCTTTCCCTATCTCTTTGGAGCAGTCCCTTAGAGCGATCTCAGAGGCTGTCATCCCAGCTCAAGTCCTCCCGCCAAATAAAACACAACTCTCAACTTTTAGGCTGCTCATTTACTTCAGTCAACAAAGGCAAAGTAAAATACTCCATATCTTCAATTCCTATCCAAGCTTAATGCATATTTTTATTGAAATATAATTCATGTATCAAGCAATCATTTTCAAGGGTACAATCTGGATTTTAGTATATTCACAAAGTTGTGCAACTACTGAATTGTCCCTGGTACAAATCCTTTCTGTCCTCCATTTCTTTTTTGTAGGAAATAGGCTTCATTTAGCCTCTTTGACCTTCCCTGAGTTCCAAAGGGCAGATTCAAACAGTTGCTAATCAGGGAAGGGAGAGGATGCAGAAACAAGGGAGGAACAGTCAAGAAACAATACTGCAGCCCTGGGGCAGGGTCCTGGTTCCTCCTCAGGGAATATACAACAGTATCTTTCTGCAGGAACTAAGGCTACACCCAGGTGGAGAATGGCAATTTCAGGCTGAGCACAAGATTCCTGAACACAGCCCAGTTACCTCACCACCAAGCAATCAGAAGAAAGTCACACACCCTTCTGCCCTTGCTCCAAATGTTGCCTCTAAAAACTTTTCCCTGAAAACCATCAGAAAACTTGGTTTTCTTGAGCACTAGCCACCCATCCTCCTTGCTTGGAGCTGCAATATAACTTTCTCTGCTCCAAACTCCAATATTTCAGTTTGTTTGGCCTCACTATGCATTGGGCACATGAATTTTTATTCAGTAACACTATCACCCTATCTAATTCCAGGACATATTCATCACCTCAAAAGAAACCCAATACCAGTAGCAGGAACTCCCCATCTTGGTCCTCTCAGACCCTGGCAGCCAGTAGTGTACTTTCTGTCTCTATGGATTTTACTACTGAACACATTTCATATAAATGGATTCATAGACTATATGGCCATTGTTTCTGGCTTCTTTTACTTAGTAGCATTATATTTTCAAGGTTCATCTATGTTGTGGGATGCATCAGGTAGAGAAATTGATGGGTCATATAGTAATTCTATGAAAACATTTTGAGGAAGTGCCAAACTGTAATTCAAGGTGCCTACATCATTTTATATTCCAACTAGCAATGTATGAGAATTACAATGTCTCCATAACCTCTCCTTTTGATAGTTATACTAGGGTGTGAAGTGTATCTCAACATGGTTTTAATTTCCATTTCCCTAAGGAAAATAATGTTGAGCATATTTTCATGCATTTATTGGCCATTAATATATCTTATTTGGATAAAAGTCTTAAAAATTATTTTGCCCATGTTTTGAGTGGGAGCTCTCTGACAAAGATGTTTCCCTACATAGAACCTTCCTGATACAGATATTTCCCTAATACAGAATCTTCCCAATAATAGAATTCCTATATGTCAAGGGGTTTTATCATGAAGGTGTCAGATGGGTTCAAATAATTTTTCTGGGTCTATTGAAATAATCACAACATTTTTTACCCTTAAAACTATTAATCTGATCGATCAAATTAATTAAACTCACCTTGCATCACCAGGATAAGTCCCAGTTGATCACAGTGTTTATTTCTTTTATATTTTGATGGATTTTGTTTGTTAATATTTGTTGATATTTTTTGTCTATATTAATGAGGAATAGTGCTCTGTAGTATTTTTTCTTATGATGCCTTTTTCTCATTTTGGTGTTGGTGTTATACTGGCCTCAAATAATGAGTTGAAAAGTGTTTCTTCCTTTTCTATTTTTTCAGAAATGATGTGAAGAATTGGAGCTAATTCTTCTTTAAAACTTTGTTAGAATTCACCAGTAAAGATCTCTGGTAGTTGGGTTTTCTTTCTGGGAATTTTTATGATTATAAGTCAATCTCTGTTAGTTATAGGTCTAGCAAAAGTTTCTATTTTTCTTGAATCATTTGATAGTTTTGTCTTTTAAAGAGTCTTCATGTCACCTAGGCTGTCTAATTGATGTTGACATACAATTATTCATAGTATTCTGCTATATGATTTTTATTTCTGAGGGTTGGCTTTTACATCCCTCATTGAGTCCTGAATTTGGTAATTTGTGTCCTCTCCCTTATATCTTCATCTGTCTAGTTACTTCTTTGTAAATTTTGTTCTTTCAAAGAATCAATTTTTTGTTTCATTGACTTTTCTCTATTGTTTTTCCCATTTTCTGCTCTGTTTATTTCCACTGTAATCTTTGTTATTTCCTTGCTTCAGCTTGCTGTGGGTTTACTTTTCTAATTTCTTAAGGTGGAAATTCGGGCTATTGTTTTGAGATCTTTCTTCTTTTTAAATATAGGCATTTACAGGTTTAAATTTTACCCTTAGCACTGTTGTAGCTGCATCCCATTAATCTTGATACATTTTCATTTTCATTTATTTAAAAATATTTTCTAATTTTCCTTGTGATTTGCTCTGTGACTTATAGATTATTTAAGACTGTATTCTTTAATTTCCTCATATTTGTAAATTTTCTGAATTTAAAAAAAAATTTCTAATTGCATTCCATTGTGGTCAAGGAAGAACTTTGTAAAATTTTAATACTGTTAAATATATTGAGACTTAACGTCCCAATGTATTGTCTATCCTGGAGAATCCTTCAAATGCACTTGAGAAGAATATGTATTTTACCTCTTTGGGGTGATGTTCTATAGATATTTTTCTGGTCTAGTTGTTTTATAATGTTGTTAAGTCTTCTGTTTTGATTTTGATTTTCTGCCTTGTCAGTCTATTTATTATTAAAGTAGGTATAAAGTATCCAATTATTATTGTTAAATTATCTATTTCTCTTATCAATTCCATCAGTTTTTGTTTCATGTTAGGTGTATATATATTTATAATATATCCATTTTGTCTCTAGTAAGAATTTTGTCTCAAAATCTGTTTTGTCTAATATTACTGTAGCTGTTCCAGTCCTCTTTGGATACTATTATCATGATGTAATTTTCTACTTTTTCTGTACCTATCATGGTATATTTTTTCTATCCTCATCCTATTTTTGTATTCAAATTCAAATTAAAATCAAAATAAAACATTTGTCTCTTGCAGCCAATGTATAATTGGATAAATTTTTAATTTAAATTCATCTTGCAATATTGGTCATCTGATTGGCATGTGCAATACACTTATTTTAATGTAATCACTAATAAGGTAGGATTTATATCTGCAATTTTGTTAATCACTAATAAGGTAGGATTTATATCTGCAATTTTGTTACTTTTTCCTGTCTTATGTCTTTTCATTCTTCTCTTTCTCCATTACTGTCACCTTTTATGCTATTATGTTTTTAGTGTGGTATACATATTTATATACTTACAAATAATAAATTGTTTTTAGGTAACTCTTAGTGATTTTCCCTGGGGATTACAATTAATATATTAATTTTTAAAATTTTTGACAAATGCCACCAGGGAAAATGATGTATATTTATTTATAACTATTTATTTATTTATACATTTATGCACTTATTTATGCATTTATTTTATAACATCATATTTTTAAAATTGAAGTATAGTTGATGTACAATATTATATGTTACAGGTATACAATATAGTGATTCACAAATTCTTAATGGTTATACTCCATGTATAGTTGTTATAAAATATTGGCTATATTCCCCATGTTGTACAATACATCCTTGTAGCTAATTTTATACCTGATAATTTGTACCTCTTAATCCTCCACCTCCATCTTGCCCCTTCCCCTTCACTTGCCCCACTGGTAACCACTAGTTCCTTCTCCATATCCCCTTCACTTGCCCCACTGGTAACCACTAGTTCCTTCTCCATATCTGTTTCTTTTCTGTTATATTCACTAGTTTGTTGTATCTTTTTAGATTCCACATGTAAGTGGTATCCTACAGTATTTGCCTTTCTCTGTCTTACTTATTTCACTTAGCATAATGCTCTCCAAGTCCATTCATGCTGTACACCAGAAACTAATACAACATTTTAAATCAACTGTACTTCAATTAAAAAGCAAGCAACCAACCAACCAACCCATTTAAAATATGGGCCGAAGAACTGAAATGACATTTTTCAAAAAGAGGAAATGCAGATGGCCAACAGTAACATGAAAAGTTGCTCAACATCACTAGTATCAGGGAAATGCAAATCAAAATCACAATAAGATATCATCTCACACTTGTCCGAATGGCCATCATCAAAAAGAACACAAATTACAAATGTTTGCAAGGATGTGGAGAAAAGGGAACCCTTGTACACTGTTGGTAGAAATGTAAATTTGTGCAGTCACTATGGAAAATAATATGGAGGTTTCTCAAAAACCTAAAAAAAGAACCACCATAATTATAAATATTGTTGCTGTTAATAGAAGGGGCATATATATATATTTGAATTAATGCTTTTGTTTTTCTCGAATATATGCCCAGGAGTGGAATTTCTGGGCCATATGGTGGGAAACTGATATTTAGACTGGACAAGCTTCAACTCAGGTCAAATAAAGAAAAGACTTGCTAATCTATTTTTCAAGGAACTTCCAGTTTAAATAATGCCAGCTATCTGGGAATGGGGATTTGGAAGACTTCCTACCATGTTCTCGCCCCTCTAGCAGCTACTAGGTTTCTGGATTTCATTGATTATGGGCCTTTGGTTTTCAATGCTGCTGAGTAGGAGGAGATAGGAATGGGTTAAGTTACAATACCACAGAGCTCACTATTTATTCTGAGATTCAACTTTTCTTGAATATACACTCCCTGGAGTGTTGCAAGTTTTGGTTAATCCCAAGAATTCTTAAAAAGTTGATTTAGACAGTCCTTTCTTGGGTTTTTATTTGTTTTATCAAATAGAGGATTTTCAGAGCTACCTCTCCATTCCCACTCCTGGGGCATATTTTAAATATCATCCTTAAAGAAAATTTATGGTCTTAAATACATTTAGTAAAGAGAACATAAATTATATAAATTTTCTTTCAAGTATGAAATAAGTATAGTAAACCAAATTTAAGGAAAGAAGAAGAAGCAGACTATAGGTAAAAATGAAATAAGCAGAGAGAATAAAAATTCACTCTCATTTAAACTGTATAATAATAGAAAAAAATTAAATATAAATTCATGCTGCATTACCTGTTAGGTTGGCAGGCTGAGTACGAGCTCTGCCTTGATGACAGTATTGCAAAGTATACACTCTTCACCAGCATCACTTTCACACACACACATACACACATACACACATACACTCACCCTGTATGGTATGTAATTAGAGGGACTGTACAAATTCTTTCCAAACAGGCTTTCAAGAAAGACAAATATCAATTAGTTTCTGACCTTTGCATAAAGGTTTGTGTGTGTGTTTTTTTTATCCTGTCATTATCCAAAATTTACAGCAAGTGACAGGATAATGATCAAATTGATTAAAGCATAAGTAAATTTTCCTTCAGGATAATTGCCAATTGCATTCATTTTTGAGATTAAATTCTTAACAAATTTAATGCCAGCAGTATTTAGAATACAATGATTAACTTACATTAAAGTATGGCCCCTAGCTTCCAAGTTTTAAATGTCAAGTAATTTTGTGTCTCTCACAGTGACTCAAAAAAGAAAAAAAAAATCTCAGAGGAGTTATTGTCATTTAACAATTTTATAGTTTTTCTGTGAATATTAATTACAAGCTCTCCTGTGCTTCATAAAATTCTAAAATATTGACCTAAAATAAGTAGACTGTCAGATATTTCTCCAGCAAAAATGAGTTTATTTGAGATCAGCAAAGAATTGTAATTCAAGGTCTGCTAACATGGTGAGCCACATGCAAGTTCTCACACAAAAGGAATAACAAAAGTTTTATATAGAGAAAAAGGAAGTTAGGAGGACTACAGTAAAAAAAAAAAAAAAAAAAAAAAAGAATCTATGGGTTTTCATTGGCTGAATCCTTGCCAGGAAAGAGGAGTCTTTTCTTCTCTCTGTTAGACCCTGCTGTCATTGCAGGGTTAGAGCTCCCACTTTTGCTCTCCCAGTTCTATTTAATTGAGGTTTCTGCTTATTAATTTTAAACTTTCCCCTTTTGATCAAGGTCTTTCTCTGCATCATTGATCAAGAGTCTGGTTTTCCACTTTCAGAGATTTTTTTGTCCTTCAGCGCCAGGAAGATCCTTTCCTGGCTGTCGTGTATCATGTTGGAGGGAAAGTGCACAGATTGGAAACTTACTAAGATCACATTCAAGTAACAAGGAGGCATAGGAGGGAGAATACTCAAGCACATTTTATCAAAAATCGATGTTATCAAGATCATAGACATTGGAAGTCATCTGAATCTTAATGTCATCATCAGAGGTTTGGTAACAAATTTTCAACAGGTCTGGATATCTCAGGAAAGCTGTTTCCTCAGATGTGTCTGCTTTAATTCTAGGAAATTTTTACTTTCAGGTCACCAGATGTGCAGGTACAGCCAGGGTTTGGTGCTTTCTTTAGGTGTGTCATGTGAATCTAAGAGTCTATTAATTGAAGTTTGGCAGTACAAGTGCTGGTTAACAGTAGGTGGTTAACAGTAGGTGATACGAACCTTTCCAGCAAGGTTGAAGAGAGTCCTTCTGGAGGTTTCCAATAGATGTTACCTCCAAGGATGCAAGGTGTGATGCTTAAGGTTTCCTCTACTGACGGCTCACTATGAGAAAACTGCACTACCAAACACAGTTTTTTTTAAGAGAAGTAGTTAGGCATTTTCAATATTGGAGTATATCTTCTTTTAGCAACTAAGGGTCAAAGAAGCAGACTCGATCACTGTTAAGTTTGAGAAGAGTTTCCCAGGGAGGAATAATCTTTTCCAAAAAGAGAAGAAACAGTAGCCTATCTGTAAGTGAAGGCTTCAGTCCAGTGTAAAAACAAACAGACCATGACTAAAATATATTCATATCCATGAGACAGAAGAAGTTGTATGAAATTGATTTGCCAGAACTTGAATGGTCCATTAGGCAGTTTAAAATGTCCAGGAGCAGTATAAACAGGCTTCCCTGGGTTGGACTTTGGGCAAGTGGGACAAGTGAGGTAGGTACTTTTTGTGGTCTTGTTAATATTTCCCCACAAATATTGATTCATGAAAGCTAACATCTTGTCAGTAGATCAATGATTTAATGCATGTACTGTAGTGAGAAGTGGGAATTTTAGAATCGCTAGTAGAATGGGGTTGTTATTTGGTCCAAACCAGAGCTTCTTCTTTTTATCAAACCAATAATTGTAGAATTTCCAACCTTATTTTTTCTTTTCTGAGACCAATTGTTGGGCTCTTATAGCCAGTTTTTTTTTTTTTTTAATTATCACTTGGGGAATTATCTATTTGGACTATGACAGAGTTTTGGCTGTTGTTGGTCTCTCTAAGTGCAGGATTCCTTGCAGGAATATCAGCAAGGTGACTTTTTATAGCTTTCAGAGAATCAAGTTAAGAATGCTCTGGAATCAAACAATAGTTAAAGCAGCAGGTAAATAATACTGCATCCAATAATTCCTGAATGTAGGGGCCATTTTAAATTTTATTTCAGCTGGAAGTAAGAAAGCCACATCACTTTCAAAACATTCCAAAATCCTGAGTTATTCTGAAAGCATATCTAACATCAGTGTAAATATGGACAGTTTTGCCCTTGGCTAAAGTACGAACTTACATAAGAGTATACAATTCAGCCTGTTGAAATGAAGTAGTCATTGGTAAAGATGCTGCCTCAACAACATCAAAAGGAGTTGTAAGAGCATCCTCAGCACAATATTTGCCACTGTCACCTTTTACATAGAAACCATCACTGAACCATGAGAAGTCAGCATCACCCAGTGGAATTTCCTATAGATCATCAGGAAGAGCCAGGAAGTGGTCAGTCAGCATGAAGTAGTCGTGAGGGACTTTGTCAGTGACAGAGGGGAGAATGGCAATTGGGTTAAGGTTATTACAACATAAAGAAGTTATGTGAGGAGCAGTAACAAAAAGACTTCATTTTTGGTGAGATGGCTAAGAAAAATGTTGAGTGAGATGAGAATTTAGGAAATCTTCCACTGCATGAGGTACAAAAATGGTTAAAGGATATCCCACAATAATTTTCTTGGTGGCCTTAACCAAAAGAACAGGGGCCATAATGGCTCCAAGGCAAGGGGTGGGTGCCCCTGTTTCATCAGGTCCAGTTGCTGGCTACAATATCCTATGGGTCGATGGTGGTCCCAGAGTATTTGGGTGAATCCCACAAGGGCCTTTAATTCCTTTCCATGTACAAAATAAAGAAGGGAATCCGATAATTGGGATGCTCAAGTGCAGTGGGTACTTCAAACTCTCCTTTAAGACCTTGAAGGCTATGTCCTCCAGTTCATCTCATAAAACTGGGCTAGGGTTGTTATTGTTTAGTATAAGATGCAGAAGTTTGGCCATAAGAGAGAAATTTTGAATCCAATTTTGGCAACAACCGACTAGCCTGGGAACACTTCACAGCGGCACTTAGCTTTGCGTTTTGGATCTAGGTGTGGCCCTTGTTCTGATATCAGATGCCCTAAATATTGAACCTTGGTTTGGGCAAACTACAATTTTTCTTGGGTGACTTTATGTCCCTATAAGGCTAATGTCCCTTTGCAGCTCTTTTCCTGTGAAGGGGTTTGAGAAGGAGAACTAAGAAGCAAATCATCCACATATTGCAACAAAGTAGGACCTCTAGGGAGCTTTATATCACCCATATATAAGCCTTCAGGATTTGTGAGAAATAAGGACTCTTGGCAAAACCCTGAAACATTACTATCCAAATGAAGGCAAAAGGGATCGGTTAGCGTCATCATCTGGAATACTAAAGGATGCACTGCATAAATCAATTACAGTAAAGTATTTGCTTCTAGGGGAATAGATGTTAGTAAAGGATGGGGTTTAGGAACAACAGGGTGTAGGGAGATAACAGTGTTATTTATTGCTTTGAGGTCCTGGACAAACCTCCTCCCTTGACTCTCAGGTTTTCTCATGGGTAAAATGAGAGTTTTACAGGGCACAAGGGATAATGAGGCCTTGAGCCATTTAATATCCTTTTAGGAGATTTATACTTTGAAGGTCTTCTTTATTTATAGGGTATTGGTTAATTCTAGGGAGAGGTTTTGAGAAATCTATTTAAATCTTGAAGGGAGGTGCACTGTGAATTTTGCCAACATCAGTTTGAGATTTTGCCTACAAGGAACATGATAGCTGATTTAATGGGGACAAATAACAAGCATTTCCAGAATCAGCTGTAGTGCTGCCAGGCATGGAACAAATAAAGGGCATCAAAAGTCATTTAATTTACCTGGTTGGTGATTTTGATGACTACTGTCAAGTCCAGTTAGCAGTAAGAAATTCCATCGTAATACTTTGATAAAAAGCCACAGCCTAATAAGTGGGTAGGGGCAGAGGAACTAAAGAGAAAAGGGTGTGTATCTTTCAAAGGGCCTAAACAAAAGGGAATTGTTTCTGAGACAGAAAACTCTTGAGGTTCATCCCCACTATTTAAATTGTTCCAGCACTTTGAGATGCAGGCTGTTGTATAGTAGTGGGGATGAGCACCAAGGGTTTGGCTGTGGTGCTACAGTGTCAGAACTCGAAGAGATTCAGCCTCAATCAGTAGAAATGCTCTTCTAAGCCAATTAAGAGTGAGGATTGGGAAGAGTCCGTCTAGATCCTCTGATCCCCATCACTGAGACTCGGGAGGATGTTAGAAATGCTGGTTAGAAGGCTGAAGGAAACTAAAACATTTAAATATGTAACAGTCACTTTTTTCAAATGTCCTGAATCTTTGCAATAATAGCAGAAACTAGGAGTAGTTTGATTTCATTTTGGAGCCTCTATTTACTGAAGTTGAGGATGACTTCTGGTGGCCTTCCTTTGAGATGATTTATCTAGAGTGGAAGAGAGTTGTTTGCCAGATTAACTAAATCAGGGGTAGACAGTTTCCCATTCCAGCCTGGTCCTTTTTATTAGAAAGGAAACATCCTTGTTCAGCCCATTAATAAACATAGAGTTAAAAGTTACCTAGGTGGAATCAACATCTGATGGAGGACCAGAATTTCCTTTAAAAAATTTTTTTGAAGAGAATTATAACAGTAATAAACAAGTTCATCAGACTTTTGGGTACAAGCCTGAATTTTGTTCTAGTTGACAGCCTTCGGAAGAACTTTAGGAACTGCTCAATCAATTTGCCTAGTGTTTCCTTGAGCCTGATCACATGATAAATTAGCAGACTGGTCTCTGGGTTGTAATTCTAGAGACATTTCAGGATTTTCCCAGTTAGTGTTTTTCATCAAGGCATGGATTTCCCTTCATCAATAAGCATATGAATAAGCTGATATAAATCAGATGAACCAAGGCAATAAGTTTGACTGTCTATATTAAATACCTCAGCAAATCTGTGAGGATCTCCAGATGCTTTGGGAAAGTCTTTAACTATGGCTCACAATTCAGTTTTAGTCCAGGGAATGTAAGAAATTAAGGGTTTCATGTCTGGATCTTCAGAAGAATTAATTTTAAAGGGACAGGGTCTGACAAGTTCAGAGGGAAAAAAGGAACTGGGAGAGTGGCAGAGAAACGGGAAAGTTTGGCTAGAGAATTAGTTTGTGGGAAATGAGGGCATAGAGGTGTTGATGGGATGGTCGAGTAGGAGCACAATAGTGTCAGAGGTGGAATCTGACCCAGAGGCACTGAGGGAGAAAGATGGCACTGAGGGTGGAGCCCGAGACAAGGAAGACCTAGAAGATAAGCCTAAGGCTTCAGGAGCCATTGTATTTTTCTCTTTTTGTTTGTTTGCCTCAGGGAATCTTAAAATCTTTTTCACATAGAGGTAATCTTAGACTTCTGATAATGTTAGGAAGCCTCAAAATATCAGTTGAAATGAGCAATTCACTCAGTTCTGGAAATTTTTGAACTATGTTAATCCAATTCAGTTTTAAGGGAATTAAGTTTGGGGATTTCAAAATTCCTCATAATGTTCATTGATATTCTAAGTTGCTTTTGGTCAGGTGGGTCCATTTAGTTAGAAACGTGTATGAGGAAGGATGGTGGTTTTTAAATATAAAATCGCCGGGATAATCTATTGCGGTCACCCTAAAAATGCTTAGAATGCTAGTATCCCATTTCTCAGAGGTTTTTCTCTAGAGTAAAGAACAGTTTTCTAACAGCTAAAACAGCTTTCAGTACTAACAGCTCAGTTCAAACAGCTTATAAGCCTGAGTACCAGCCAACTCAAAAGAAACAGCTTGGTCCTGGAGGAGCCAGGCCAAAGGCATTTTCAGCCATTTCCCAGAGAATGTGTGCTTCTAAAAGACAGGTCAAAAGCTGAGCAGCACAGTTTTATTTAAAGCAGTTCCCTCCAGAAGGTATTGGGCTAAAGTCATTTCTAGCCAGCTTCAGTTGAGACAGTCTGACCTCAAGATCAGACCAAAGTGCCAAATGAGTACTTACATACAGTAAGACCTTAAGCAGAAAAAGAAAACTTAAACAGATCCCAAATAAAGCCTGGAGAATTTCAAATGCACAGAAGGCATCAGCTCAGATCCAGGAGAAAGAAGTATCTTCAAACTCCAGGACTGGAAAGAAAGAAGTGAGTGACCATAGGATCAGTTGTGAGTACCAAACCCTTGCTCTCCACCCCTGGAGTCTTCTCTGGTCCCTGTACAGGCCACCAGATGTTGACTTAAAACAAACAGACTGCAAGATATTTTTTCCAGAAAATATGGTTTCTTTGGCATCAGCAGAGAATTGCAATTCGAAGTTTGTAACCTTGATGAGCCATGTACAAATTCCCACAAGCCAGAAGAGGGAGAACACTTCAATAGAGGAGAAAGGAAACTGGGAGAGCTACAGTAAACATCGCTTTTTATTGGCTGAGTTCAACCAGGAAAGAAGAGGAGTCTTCTTCCTGTTGGTCTCTGCTATCATAGCAGGATGTGAGAGCTCCTCCTTCTGATCTCCGAACTGTATTTAATTAGTAACAGATTCCTGTTTACTAATTTTACAAAAATGATATTTAATAGAATGTTTTCATGATAATTAAAATAAGGGAGGGATATTTAAACATCTTCAATTCCATTTTGTTTTCAGGTCTTTTTACATTTGTTGGATTGTACCAACAAAAGGATTTGCTTATTTATGCTTCATATTATTCAAACATCAAGTAGGAAGTTGTAAAATTACACTTTGTGCAAGTCAATTTCATTTAATGAAATGTTATATGAAATACACTGAACCTATTCTAATGTGCAAGCCTACTTTAAATAGTTAATCCATATTTTACTAGTAATAAATTATATTTGATCTCTTGGATACACAGGCTTTTCTCTGTATAATGACAATGATTTTGTCTACCTTCCTGTTATTAAGGGAATGGAACAGGTTACTATTTAAATTCATCTAAGACTGTATGGCTCATAGTAGTTGTTAAAGAAATGTTTATTCACACTGGCTCTAATATAGGCTTACTTTTCCCTATGGATCAGCTGCCAAACATGAGCTAGAAAATGGAATTCATGTTCTAATTCTCAACTCAAGTCTAATGTTTGACTTTAAAATCTTATGTTTGTCTTCTTCACTTCCCTACCCTTGTCGTAAATTTTAAATTATTTTCCCCTAAATTTCTTATTTAATTTTTAACATTTGATTTCATGTTTTGATAAGCCATTTTTGATCATTTTGATCTGACATGAATTAATACTCAAGAAATTCTAACAACTCCTTAATTATTATTACTATCCTGATTTCACAGGTCTGAAAACTGAAGTACAGAGAGGTTTAGTAACTTGTCCCTGGAGGCACAGCCTGTAAGTAAGTAGTGAAGGTTGGAGTCCACCCAGGCAATTTAAATAATATGTTTTACTGTCCTATTACAAATATAAAGCATTAAAAAAAAAACTGAAGCATTTTGCTAGAAATAACTGTCAGATGGGAAAAACAGTACGTGTGAAAGGATGACAATAAATGTAGGTGTTGAGTGCAATTTAAGCAATTAAGGCAGAAAAGACTTCACTGAGTAAGTGGAATAAGTGACACTGGGTAAAAGCCTGAAGAAAGTGAGGCTGCAGATATCTGAAAGAAGAGGTTTCTTGCAAGTGCAAAGACTTTGCAGGCCTGAAAATTCTAGAGGAAGGAGATCAGTATAGGTGGAGCAGGATTAGTCCTGGGGAGACAGAATATGTTCACGCTCAATATAGCTAAAGTGCAGATCCTGCTCATCACATTAACACCTCCTCCACCCATCATCTTGATGCTCCTTTCATCCTTCTTATCGTTCCAATCACTAAATGTATTCATTCTTGACTTCCCTCTTTTTTCCTCATAAACAACAGGGAATCTTACTATCTTCAAAATACACCAACAATCCACCAACTTCCTTCACTGCTACTGCACCTGAAACCAGCTCAGAGATTCTCTATAGCTGGTCCAAAATATGGTACAATGTGGTCCAATGAAAACATATGTGAAATCTGTTACTCCACCTCGCAAAACCTGCAATGGCTCTGAATCACATTCAGAGATAGATCCAATAATTTATTCTTATTATCACTGTTGTGTTCCGTTATTATTTGCTTTGCTGTCTATTTATTATTATTTATTTATTATTAGTAACAGGATAAATTAAATTTGAAAAAATCTTATATTTATTAATTCTGTGAAACTTTCATATATTTACTTTAAAATCACTAACTCTTCAACTGTATATAATCTGTTTTTCTTTTTACCAAGAGTGATGATTAATTTTATGTATCAATTTAACTAGACTATAATACCCAGTTATTTAATCAAACACTAATGTAGATGTTGCTATGAAAGTATTTTGTAGATATGGTTATGGTATTATGATTTATATAAATAAATATTTCAGGTTTTGTTCATGGTTCCTGGTTCTCCCTGAATTTCTTAAGCCATAGATCAATGGGAGCATCTTTTGTTTTAATATTTGATCTCTTAAAAAAATTATTGAAATGTAGTTGATTTACAATGTTAGTTTTAGATGTACAGCAAAGTGATTCAGTTATACATATACATACATATATATTTTTTTCCTTTTCAGATTCTTTTCCATTATGTTATTACAAGAAATAGAATATAGTTCCCTGTGCTATACAGTAGGTCCTTATTGTTTATTTTATATATAGTAATGTATGTTTGTTAATCCCCTCAGAGAAAGTCAAATATCATATGTTATTTATATTTGGAATCTAAAAAAATGATACAAATTCTATTTACAAACCAAAAACAGACTCATGGACATGGAAAACAAACAATGGCTATCAAAGAGGAAAGGGCAGGGAGAGATAAATTAGGGGTTGGGGATTAATATTTGATTTTTTGTCCTCAGTTCCAAAAATCACTCCAAAGTCATAAAGGTGAAATGGGTGTCTTGTTAGTCATGATAAGCCTCTTTCACTGACACCTGAGCTTATGCTAATGAGTTGACTTCTGGAAAGCACCTAGGTAACCTAAGGATGAAGGCTAGTTGCTTCCATGTGATTAGAGGGTTGGAACTTTCAGCCTCACCTCCTGACCTTTGGAGACTGAGTTCCATTATTCCCAGCCAATGTTTTAATCAATCACACCTATATAATAAAGCCTCCAAAAAAATCCCCAAATGAGGGGATTTGGATAGCTTTCAGGTTGGTGAAACAGAATTCATCCACATCCTGGATGGATGGTTTGCCCCAAACTCACAGAGTCAGAAGGTCCTGTGTTCAAAACCCTTCAAGACCTCACCCTATGTATTTGTTCATCTGGCTATTTATTGATATCCTGTAATATCCTGTGTAATAAACCAGTAATCTAGTAAGTAAGCTGGCTCCCCAAGCTCTAGCAAATTAATTAAATCCAATGATGGGGATCTTGGGAATTCCCAACTTATAGCCAGCTGGTTAGCAGGACAGGTAACAACTTGGACTTGTGACTGGCATCTGAAGTAGGGGCAGTCTTACAGGCCTGAACCCTTACCAATGGGATCTGACAAAGTAGAGAATGTCACATTTTCTTATATTGCCCACTTTCATAATACATGGGCTCCACAATTGATAATTCCACATGAAGAAGAAAACACTCAAGGTATGTGAGACCCAATGTGGAGCCAAGCAGCCATAATACTAGTCTTTTATTAAAGAGGTCCTATCATGTCCTGCCTTGTTGTAAATTCTTCCTGACCAGAGTGCTAGATCTCTGTGACACCAAACTCATTTATGTAGAATACTTGTGAAATGCCTAGAAGTTTGGTTGATTTTCCTGCAAAGGAGTACAATCTAATGAGGATGAAATATACTCTCACGATTTTTTTGTATCACAAGATATAGAAAGCCTCATATAAACTGGATTAAAAAATAAAGGTAATTAAATAACCCATAATTTAAAAAAAAGGCAAAATGAAAGTAAGCCTTGATCTATCAACTCAACAATGTCATCAAGGACTCTCCTCTCTCTTCTTCCTTCCATTGTATCTTTAGGCTGGCTCTTCTCACAGATATAAGATAGCTCCTAATAACTATAATGGATATATATGTTTCTTTAACACTACCAAATGTGAAAGTAGAGTCTTTGTTCCCAGTGTTTCAGTCTCTCGTGGATTGTTCACCCAGCAGAGATGATTAGCACTATTGTAATGACTCAGCTATAAAAGCATATCCTATTCCAATCACTGTTGGTGGGGATATGAGATGAATTGCTTGGAGCACACATGTATCCTATGTTCTATCCAGGCCCACTGGGTGAAGTCCAGTTTCCCCCAAATCAAATAGATCCTCAAATGTTGAGGATGGGGATGAATGCTGGGAAGACAAACAAATAATACCTTTATACTGAAATAAAATAAAAACAACAAAACAAAATAAAACAGAAATTACTAAAAAATCTTGACACATAGGGTTATCTAAGGCTCAAATAAAGCATAAAAATAATAGAGATACAGGAATTCATCTAAAACAGCTGAAATGGGGGATGCAAATAAACAACTAGAATCTGACTTTCTGTCTTCTGTCAATTGACTTTCTATTCTCTCAGTTATGACCAGAATTTTCTGCACAGTATACTGCTCAGACATTAAAAACTTCCAACTTAAAAAAGAATCTCACTATATTAGCCATATGAAAGAGATTAACTGAAGGTTTCTTCAGTTCCAATACCTAAAACCTTACACAAAAACTCACTAATCCATATTATAATTGCTAACATCCCTGTTACAATCACGTGTGGCCCTGGGAACTGAGACACATAAAACAATACAACTCCAAAAAGAACTTAATTATTAAACATAAAATAAAATTAGAAGGAGTGGTTATTGTGCAGAAAATCAAAAATATGTCTACTTTAACCTGATGTTAATTGTAGTTAACTACCTGATTCATCCATTTTTAACTAAAAATTCTATCTGTGTTCTCACTAGTATTACCCACATATTTTCCTTTCCATTGTGGATATACTAACTGTGGATATATATACTGATATACTAACATTAAATTACATTAAGACTTAGAAATGTTTATCATCAACTTTTTCTTCCATAGCACATCACTTTATATACACTTTAATGAATTATTTATAATGGACTACATTTTATTTATTTTTCTAATATGGCAAGAGTTATGTCTTATTCATATATATTTGTAATGCTTAATAAAGACTAAAGCCATACTTCAAATTTGTGTAATTTTTCCAAAATGTGACTATTATCTTTTATTAAATTCTATGTATTAGTCACAGTTACAATGCTTATTCTCCTGTACAAATCCCAATTCTGACAGGTTTTTACATGAAAATTATAAATATATAACAATATATGTTTTAAATTAAACATTACTTTTTCATTATTTGCAGACACATTTTTTTTTTTTAACTTAAATACTGATTGAAAGCATCCCAGAGACTCTGGTTCTTCTTTTCTCAAAACTCATTCTGTCAGTTTTCCCTCTATGCCCCTGAACTTCACAGCATACCCTTTACTGCCCGATATTTGAATATCTATATACATATACTCTTCAAGATTTGTTTAAAACAATTAAGCACGTAACTTTCTGACATGCAGCTGCTCCTCTCTCTCCTTTTCTACCTTTAATGGCTTAACTTTTTCCTACTTTTGTCCTTCCTCAGTGTTTTCATTTATAATTGAGAGATGTACTCTTTATAATTTTCATTAATATTAGGGGAGAAAAAATTCAGGGCATATCATATTCAAAATCTTCAGTTCTTTTTTGCTGGATCTTTTTATTACTGCTTTTCTGTCTTTCTAGGTTCTGCCTGGCTGATCCTCTTCCAGGCTTTTGGTCTGAGCGTTTGAGTTGCTATTATGTTTCTTGGAGGCACTCACTCTTCTCCAGTGAGGCGCATTTGTTTTTTTCAACAATCCTCAAAGGCAGACAAGGTAGGCATTATTAATCTCAAGTGAATTCTCAAGTACTGGTTGGAGATGTTGAGGTACTGAAAGCTCACGTAGAATAGGCAGAGGAAATGCTACAAGTATGTTTTTAAGCCTTATTTTTAAGTGACACTGGAGAGCATGCTAGGAATAATAGCTGATAAAATCTGGCAACCAACTATCAAATGGGTTTACTTGAGAGAAAAGAATGAACAGCCTGTTAGTGTAAGGATTCAAATCCAGCTCATTTCAAATCCAAAACACATGCTCTTTTCACTACATGACAGTTTTTACAGTCAGATGCTCTTGGCAGACAAATAAATAAATGTATCTTGACACACACTAATCATGATTTGATACAGGAGGGGTTGAAGCAGTGGGGAATCATGGTTCATTAAAATCCTAAAATCATCCATAATCTCTCACACATACTGCCAAAACATTTTTTAAAATTAATTCTACCATGCTTGGTGAAAATGAAAAATTGCTAGGCTCTATCTCACTCAATCCTTTATGTGATTGTCATTTTTATTGGATTTTAAAAATAAATACTCAAAGACATTATCCTGAGTGCTGTGTTTGTGTATGTTTATGTGTTTGAATATGACTAAAGCCAGGGAGGGTGCCAATAATACCAACTTTCCTGATGTATTTATTTAATGTTAAAGTCTTTTTTTGATCATTGTAGAGACTTCACTTTGTGAATGAGACATTAACTTTGGTAGCATGCCAGACTAAAGGACAGGAAAATTTGATATTTAATCAAGACCATCTCCTCTTTAATATTTGTCTACCTCTTACATTTTATTTTGTGTGTAGTATTTTTGCTTTTCCACTATTTATTAAAATGCTATTTTATAGTTTGGAAATTGTAACTTGGATAAAACATGTACTTCACTGGTAATCTTTAAGTGCTCCAATACACCCTTATCTAATTTCTTATGGACATAGCTTGATATACACTGGCATGAGGCTCTGAATAAAAGTTCAGCTCCACATTAGATTTTAAAGCACTGACTATCAGTCTCTCTTCAGGAGTCTGAGTATGTGACAGACAAAGAGTGATGTAGGGATCAGAGAGCACAACGCTACACAAATACACAGACAGATACCGACAGAGGACAACGAGAAGTAGTCACGAGGCAAAACAGCCACGAGCAAGTAGTAACTGTGCTGAGTAGATGAACTTACTCGGTTCAAAAAGACTGAACGTGAGCATCTACAAGCAGTGTAATCAAAAACAGAGTGATTAAACATCATGAAGTCAGGACTAGCGTAAAGAACAAAGGGTACCTGCTTTTGGGGAGACAAATTAAGCATGAAAGGAGTGTTACATATCAATGGGGGACATAGTCTCCTTTAGTTAGAACTCTACAGCCTCAAAATTCCTGTCTTCCTCACTTCCCTGAGATGATAATCTGGCACTAACCAAGATGGTCAGAGCCTTCTTTCTTCCAAGCAGTCTTCATGAGCTAAAAAAACAAAACAAAATAAAACAACAACAACAACGTAAACAACCAAACCAACAAAAACCCCTTAAACACAGTAAGGTACCTAGAAAGTATATTTGCATGAAGGAAACCAGAGCTTTGTCAAATGGCATTTCAGTCTCTAAAGCCATGCAAATTACATTGTCTAAACAAAGAAATCTGAAATACATGATGAAAATGGATTTTACACTTTCTGAGATGTTTCAGGTGATTTGGATTTTGTCTAGAATATTCATACAATATGAGCAGAAATTGTAATACTGAAGGTAACTGCCACTGAAATGTAGATTTGAAGTATTCTAATGTTATTGCATTCAGCAATATGGACATAATCAAATATTAGTCAAAGTCCTAGTTAAATACACATGCTCACAGGACTCTTTACTTTTAAATGATGAACACAAGAAAAAAATCCACAAGAAAGGATTTACCACTTGTGTTAATGTTCTCTAAGATATGCTCAGTTAATATAATTTGCATCTGCTTTCTATATACTTATTTTTCAACCTCTTTAATAGATTAAAAAAAATACACACACACACACACACAAATGCATTGCACAAATGGGTATAAAGCCATTGACAAAATTTGATCTTTAGAAGGAAATATATTAAGATAATTACAGTTTGACTGTCACACAGAACTCATCAGAAGCTATCAGAATGTTTTATGACTTAAATATGTCCTGCTTTACAACTAAAATGCATTGTTTCTCAAATTAGTATCTAAAAAACAATACTGTATTTACTACACTGTGGAAAAGAATAACTATTTGAATCCAAAAAAACTGGGGAAATACAATTATTTTAATATGTATTATAACACTATAGATAGGAACTAACTTCCATCGATATCTAGTTAGTTAAAACAAAAAATAAAGAGAGAAATTACTTTTCCAGGAATTAGCTTTCTGTTCTACATTTATGAATCAGAGACAAGGCTATCAAAGTTTTTTCCCAACTATTAGAATATCCGTTGATATTAACATTTCTTTATTTTGATACAAGAATAAATATCGTACTAAGTTGGTGCTACTCACAGTCACTTAAATGCTCTTGAGTCATAGATAAATTTAGAAGTCACCTATACTATAAATAGAAATCATAGAAATATCAGTTATAAATTTTTTTTCAACAGCGTTATGTTCATCTATAGTATTGTAGGGTCAGTGAGAAGATTGACATTTCTAAGACATTTCAGTAATATAAGAAAATATTTCCTAGTCCTTTCAGGAGAGCATTCTGCTCTGAGTTTGGCACTTTTGCTCTCATCACCCGATCAAATAGAAAAGCCCTAGGTCCTTCATCATACAGCCTTTATTACAATTGTTATACAAACAATGAGCTTAAGCTTCTTACTATTGTCTAAACTTTGTTTTCCATATTTGTTTCTAAGTCTCATTGGCATAATTCTATAGATTTACAATTTGCATTGTTATTGCTGTTTTTATTACTAAGTGGAAGACCTGTATTTTTTCTTCTATGTATTATTCAAGCTTAAGCCCTCACAGAATCTGCATTCTGTAAACCTATGATATCAAAACTCTAGAATCCGAGTCACTTCAAAAGCTTCTTATAAAATTACTGTACCTGCTATCAGAGTTTCACATTCAGAAGGGACCCAAGAATTTGCATGTCTAAGAAGTTCCTATCTGATGCTACTGGAAATAGTTATTAACATATCAAATATGTTAAACTAAAAGCTGCCCAAAAGTTTAATACTTTGGTCCAGTTTGTGAACTTGTTTCCAATCCACATAGGTGTTCCTGTATCCAAGCAACCTAATCTATTCTGAAATGACATAAACATATTTAAAGGACTTCTTGAAAATCTAATAAAATCCCTTATCAAAACCTCTCTTAAATCATGCATTTTAAACTAGTTGATAAATGTAGAATTATTATTCTTTACTTATTGCATCATTTTACAATTTATAATAATGCCAATATTTTCATGTTTGTAATTCAGACGTGAAATGAGTTTAAAGATACTTTTTGTCATGTCCATATTCAGTAAGAAATGTGTAAAAAAGAACAGAAGTTAAAGCATGTTCAAATTACAATTTTTTAGCATATTTATATTTGTTCATTATAAAAAGCAGGGATAAAAATATGCATCAAAGTAACATGGCTTAGCTTTAACTCCATATAACAATTTCAGTATATGTGTACCAAACTATCCCCTAACTGTATCCTTTCATATGATTTCTAGTGATCAACTACAATAAATATAATTGGTCTTCAAGTCATCAATACATACTAACTTTTCCCAAGTATAAGTCCTCCACTGACTTTAGTTTTTCCAAATATGCCACAGTTAGTTATGCTGCAGAGGTTAAAATGTACATCACTCAATATGGAAGTTACCTTTCTTTAACTACTACAAAATTATCTTAGGGGAAACTGGTTGTCATAAATCAATGGAACATTAGTTTTGAGGTTAAAGCTTTCTCCTGGAGGAACGTTGCTCATATTTGAGTGATAAAATTGAGTATCTTTTCCCTAATCCCAAAAGTCAGATCTCATTGTACTATTGTTTGGCATAAATTGTGTGTGTGTGTTGTGCATGTGTTGTGTGTGTGTACTGTTGAGTGAGACATTTTATATGGTGAATGTTAAATAAATTCAGATGCTCATTGCCTTATTCAATTAAAGCAGCTGTTGAGTGAATTTTCCAAAAGGTTGTTACTATGCCAATATCAGTTCTTATATTTAAAATGCAATGCTAATTTGATCACGTAGTGATATCAATTTTAAAGAGACATTGTTTCACCATTTGCTCCTCCATTTATTAGATGTGTATTCAATACTCACCCTGGGGCAGGTACTATATTAGGGATGCATGGATGAACAAAAGGTTCTTTTTGGCATAAGCTATAGATTTTTGGATATATACCTTATACTCTTTTTAAAAAAACTGTATGCAAGAAATTGCTGAGTCCTTATTATGACTAATTAAAAATCTTCAAAGTCTCTTTTTCACCTGAATGAAGCTGTGATACTTACAATAATTTTAGGACGTTTTTTCAGGAAATGTCTTCAGCGCTGTGGTATTTTATTCTGCATATTCTCAAAATTCACAAAAATCTCTACCTAGTTGGATTTATAGTAGACATTTCCTTTCTAGCGGACGTCCCTTCTCCTCATTCGCACTGCCTGCTTAACAATGAATGCCTCTTGGCACAGCTGGACTTGGTCTGATTAGGTTGGACACTTTACCTAAGGAAATCAACCAAAGTCCCTTCCCCTGGAATTCTGATTCAGGAAACTTTGGAGATGTAGACAATAATGGTCACCTGAATTATAAGTTTAAGTACATAAAATCAGGGAGGGAATTAATCAGGGGAGTAATAGAAAACAGCTGGTCTTGTTTCCCATGAGCAGGAAGGGAATAGAGCAGGTACATACGAGAAAGGAAGTAGCTCCATGGGGAAGCAGGAATCCCTGGGACACTGATATTCCAATCTAGACAGTCTCTCTTGACTTGAGCCAGTTTATGTTTTCCTTGAAATTAAACATTTTTGAATGTAATAAAAATGATTTTGTTTCCTAGAAACAGCTGCAAATAATGTGAAACAAAGTCTGCTGAAGAAAAATTCAGTAATTAAACTGCTTGTGGTCCAAATAATCTATCAGGTTACAGATAAAGAGATCTTTTATACCTCCAGGTACAATATCTTGAAAACTGCTATCATTAAGACGAATGAAAAAAAAAGTTAGATTATAAAGTATTTTAATGATTACTTTTAAAATTTCTAATAGAAAGAGGAGTTGCAACATATTTTGAGAACCTTGTTATTAACTACAGATTTCTCTCAAAGTGAGAATAACTCATTCTCGTATTTCGGAATGCCTCTTAAACCAAACAAAGCTTATTGGTCTAAAGACTTTTTTTTCCCCAATGTGTAGTCTCACAGGCTTTGTTATTACCCATTTTCTGTTCTTAATTATGAGTAATCCAAAATTAAGAACAAATGCATTTTGTTCTAGAATGTATAGATAAAATTCTATTTTGAATCAAACAACATTCACTGTGAAGTTCTTCATGGCGAGAAATGTTTGTAATCTTTTCCAAAAGAATATATTAAAAGTTGCTGAGTTTCCACCACCTGTTCCTGACAGCTATTTCAGTGTAAGTAATACATCACAGGGGTGATGGCAATCTGATGATGTATTGGAACTATACATCATTGTGGTGACGGCGCTTTAATGACAGATGAGTAATACATCTTCAGGTAAAGCTCTCAAATTTAGGCCTGCCTGGAAAATAGAGTTTCTGGAAGAAGAAAACATCTTATCAACTTTATAAAAGAATGGAGGTAGTAAAACATAGTTTGCTAAATCAAAGGGCTGTAAGTTTGGATGCAGAAATGAGATGTCTTTGAACATCCATAACTTTTTTCCCTTCACATATTTACTGCAATTCAAAAATGTGTTTTGCATTGAAAAGTGTTCCCATTTTTTTTGTCTTCTTTACACTTCATTTATTTATCATTTCAACATGTATCACTGTGTATTTCTTTTTCATTTTTTTTTCCTTGGAGCTGGAAGAAATATTTTTTTAGCTAAGAATATTTAGAACTAGTCACACTCTTCTTGCTAATAAAAACTCCCTTACCCTATGAAGGTGGAGATTTTATTTGCCAGTGTATTTATACTCTCTCTATGTTTAATAAGCTGTTCAAAAATGCATTTTGGGGGGTTTTAATTCCTTTTACAGCTTAATTTTGTAAAATCTTTACATGGGTAGAAATAGCAGTATTCTTTGGTTTCTTATATTCATTAAGTGGAAAAAAATTTTAAAAATCTTTAGAAAAGGCTATCAATATTCTGCATTTTTAAGAAAGATTATTATCTTCTATCTACATTGAAAAGTAAAAACACATTTATATTACACAATCTTTAAATTTTTAAACTGTTAGAGACTGCTGAAGCATGTATTTAATTTTGAAACTTAGAGAGAAAAAATCTTAAAGGATGCATTTCACCTCATGAGCAGAAATCCCTCACAATAGAGGACTAGAAAAAGGTTACAAAATTTATCTTTTTAGCTAAAGCATTATAATCAAACTGTCTATAAGAGGTAAAAATGACAGTTACGATGTGTGTCATATGCCTAGATCTGTGTGTTACATGTTGGAAATGTACACTGTCTCACATTATGAATCTTACCCCAGGTTTGCCTCTGTGATAATTCTGTGTTAATGCACAGAATACTTACGTAAAATTAAAACTTAGGTTGAATTATTCTAGTAACCTCTTATAGGAAATATCCATACATAGGTCTGAAATTAAAAAATGAATTTACTGGAATTTTTCCTTTATTGTCGTCCAGATTAAAGGAGCATATATCATCCCCCCCCCTCTCTTTTTAGTACACTGTAACTGAAGAGGAGAAAATATAGCCAAAGGATACATAGAAATTGAAACACATTGTTAGTTAAGTTGTCTTAAAATTAAACCAGTGCTAAATTGCCTGTGAGTCAATCTTAATGAGATGATAGTTAAATCAGAAATATGGTCTTTTGTGGCAGTCAGACCTGGATTTCAATTCCAACTCGGAGATACCTTAGTTGAGGATTATGGTATAACACTTAACTATTTGAATCTCAAGCTGATACTCCATTATATTTGCAGATATCATATATAGGGGAGCAAAATTCCCCCCCCCACCACCAATTTATCTCTTTGGCATAAAGATTAATTTAGGCTGATTATTTTTCAGGCCCAAAAGACTCAGGAAAAATCTTAGACTTCCCACCTAAATACCTAGAAGAATGTAGATTAGATGACCTGTTCCAGGAAGGGTGCTATCACCATGGAGAACCGTAATATGAGCTAGTTATGATAGGCAGGAAGGAATCTAGAAAAATCTGTAAAATTCCTCTTGTATCCAGTTGTCTCTGCAGGGTCCAGCCAATATTTGTTTATCAACATTTCATCTCCATGTAAATTACCTTTTTTTCACTTTGAAAACCCAAATCGCTCCCCCTAGTTCTCCTGGGCCTCTTTCATCATCTATACATGTCATTGAAACCAAGCAGGACCCTGAGGGGAACCTCCTAGGTACAAAAGCCCCTCTGGGTCCCCTGTTTCTAGATTGTAGAAAAAGGCTTTAGTCTCCTAGGCCTTCCCTGAGCGCCAAAAAGCAGGCCCAGGCACAGGCAGTTACTAATTAAGGAACTGAGGGAATGCAGAAACAAAGGAAAAGCAGTTCAGCAAGAAAAATAATGGCAGTAGTTCAGTAATAAAAACAGAATCCTAGTTCCTCCTCAAGAGATATACATAGTAATATGATGGGTATCTCTGAGTTGTTCCTCAGGACCTAAGATACCTACCCAGGTGGAGGATGATGACTACACGCTAAGCATAAGCACACAGACCCAAGGCTTGTTGGAACCAGAAGGTCATGGTTCCTGAAACACCACTCTGTTACCTCACTACCAACCAATCAGAAGAAAGTCATGCATTCTGCAGCCCTCATCTCCAAATGTTGCCTTTAAAAGCACTTCCCTGGAAACCATCAGGGAGTTTGAGTCTTTGGAGCACAAGCTGCCCATATTCCTTGTTTGCCACCTGCAATAAACACTGTACTTTCCTTCATCGCAAACCAGTGTCAGTAAATTGGCTTTGCTACATGGCAGGCAAGTGGACTCAAGTTCAGTTCAATAACACTGTTAAACTTCTGTTTGATTTTTCTCCTGCATTTCCAATTCTCTCCCACCCTTCTGATTTCAAATCACTAAGAATGAAGGCAGCCCTCCAGCCTCATTGGAAGGGGCCTTACCAAGGGCTATGGACCACTGATGCTACTGCTATATTAGGAAATTTTGAGCTTTGGGAACATATCTCACAGCAAA
The DNA here is from genome assembly GCF_009834535.1 of Camelus ferus. NCBI lineage: Eukaryota > Metazoa > Chordata > Mammalia > Artiodactyla > Camelidae > Camelus > Camelus ferus. The sequence continues at coordinate 19,039,154 of NC_045698.1, read as the reverse complement.
CGAGGACTCCACATGACACCTGGTCCTGTGCAAGTGCTGGATATGTCAAATTGACAAGAAAGAGAAGTAGCTGAGATTCAGGTAGACTGCTTCCACCCAAGATACTGGATCAAGGCTTCTTACTTTAGCTCCCTTTCTTCTTTTCTCTTACTTTGGTATTGGCCTGGAAAGATACTGCCCTCATCTGTCTCTCTCAGACCATTGCTAAGGGGGCTAACTTTTCAGATTGCTGGATTTGTCACAGATGCTGACCTACCTAAATTATCTAGGTCAACTTTGTCCCCACTTTCTAAGAAATTTCACCAGCAGCATCCATCTTTGCAATGCATTTCAGGTCAGGAGATTCTCTTCCCACATGTGCTAGAAACCTGACTGACCCTAGGTTGAATGGGTATACACAGTAATCCCTGTGAATAAATCCATTCCTTGGTTAGGAATAGATACAAATGAGAATACAATCAGAAACCTCTCTTTAACATTTGAAGACATTGCGAATTTCATTGCTAAGACACTGGCTACCCAGCAAAGATCCTATGACTCTTTGGCCAAAGATGTTCTTGAATGTAGGATAGCCCTTGATTATCTTTTACCTGAACAAAAAGGTGTTTGTTCTGTGGCCAACACCACTTTCTGTGCCTGGATTGACATTTCTGGGGAAGTTGAAGCTTAGTTAAGTAAAATCATTGAGCAAGCCAGATGGCTTAAAAAATTGACTCCTTCGATGGGATCTGTTTTTGATTGGTTTGGGTCTTGGGGACTCTAAGTTCAAAGTCTACTGCAAATATTGGGAATTATCCTGCTTATTATAATCATAACAATCCCCTTGGCACATTGTATTCTCTCAGAAGTTTTAAAAACATATTCACATGTTTAACCACTGGACAAATAATCTCCCTAAGACTGGAACATCAGAAAGGAAGCAAAGAGAATGGCCAACTGAAGGTTTACGAACCTGGAACCACAACCTTGAATGTCATAGGGATTAACCAAAAATGTCATGCCACCAAGGATCAGCAAAGCTGTAGAGCTGTAGCTGAGAGTGAAGCTAATGCCACGAATTTTAATCACACCTCAGTTAGGCTAAGAGTTTTGACCAAAAGCGGGGAATTATTAAGAAAATCACAGACCCGCCAAACCTAGACTTTACATTATTGCAATTTTGACTTTCCCCAGGAATTGTGATCTTAATCAACCAGTCTGGAATTTTTTGGGTTAATACCAATGAGTTATCTGTCACGTGGGCCCTCTCTATCCCCCTCCAGAGAAAGAAGAGGCAGTCTGCAAAATAAAGCCCATGCTGTTCCACTGTTTCCCTCCCCTGCAAAAGAAGATGTTTTGTCCTAAAAACAATCCTTTCTTTTCCTTTTGCTAATAGTTCTCTTGCCCCATCCTTCTTCCTATTAAAACCTTCCGTTTTGAATAACCTCTTGGAAAGCCCTTCTAGTTATTAGATGGGGTGGAGCCCAATTCACCTAATAAAGTGAATTAATTCTTCAATTTACTCTCTTGAATTTTCTTTAACACACTCAAGTGCCTGATATTTTCTCCAAATTCCATGATACATTTTAAAGTATTGTGAATTTAATACTATATATGCATGTATGTATAAAATTAAGGTTCATGCATTGTTATGTAAATGCAAAAATCTTTCATATAAAGGCTATCAATTATCAATATAAAGTATAATAAAATTCATAAAACATACGTAGCAGTTAAAGAGTTAAACTCAGTGAGAAATGTCTTACAAAATTTATTATGAAAAAATTAGTTTTGTAAAAAATTACATATTACTAATGGTCAAAAATGCACTATAAATACAAAAAGTACTCTACCACCATATTCTTCAAACTTTAAAAAAAATTAATGAATGGCAACATATTGTTTATTTTTTACTTTTTTACCATTAGACTCTTGATTGGTTTCTTCATGCTACAGAAGCTGAGTAACAGCCCTGTGTAAGATGCCCATGTAGTAATCTCTAGAACTACTGAATGTTACCTCAGAGGGCAAAGACTGCAGATGTTATATTAAGAATCTTCATCTGAGATTACACTGGGTTGTTTGGTGGGCCCATCAGTAGTGTCCTGATAAGAAGGAGGCAAAAAGATATTCCACGCATAAGAATAGGAGGCAATGTGATCAGGGAGGCAAAGATTGAAGCCACAAACTAAAGCACTCCAGCAGCCACCTGAAGCTGGGAGAAGCAAGGGACAGATTCTCCCCTAGAGCCTCTAAAGGGAATGAGGCCCTGTTGGCACCTTGTTTCTCGATATCAGCCTTGTGATACTGTGTTTTGACTTTTGGACTTTTTATATGTACAGTGCACTTAAGGCCACAGCATAAATGATTTATCTTCTGTCACAAACTCCTCATCTCATTGCAGACTCCACAACAGGTAGGCCACAGACAGTATTCCAGTAGCACATTTTAAAGCTATTCTGCCACTTCTCTTAACATTAATCCAATCTCATATTTGTCTTTTTAGTTTATTTCCATCACTTGGCATTTTAAATGAATAAATGTCATTTAAAATCTACAAATTTAGAAGCGCCTCACTTTCTCTTTAAAATTACTTGTGAAAAGTCTAAAAAAGAGTAATGCTAGTAATAATTTCATTCCTTGTACTTTTCTTCTCAAAGATACTTGTATTTAATTCTATATGCTACTGATTACTTTTAGACAATCCCCTAAACCTGGGAAACGACTTCATTGCCATTCTTATGTTTTCTCAATTTTGGAAAACAGGTTTTTTGGTCAGATGAAAGTCAACTTGTAAATAAAATTTAAGCATCTGTTTAGTAGTCTTTCTGTTTTTCTATGTTCAATAGATTAACATATTTGGTAACATTAATTTCAAATAATTTTGTAAATAATTGTTTTTTTTAATATATAAGGGACCTCTTGACGAAACTAATTTTCATGGACTCATATATTTGATTTCATATTATCTGAAGTACTTCATAGTTAGATTTTTATCTCTCACCTAGAATATTAATATTAAACATTGTAAATAGCAAGCATCTTTCTATTAGTGGAATAAAAGAGGATACAGCTGTAAATTTTTAAAAAAGCCAGTAAGTGTTGTTTCTTTATAATAAGATGAATTGAAATGCAGTGCATTTACCTTGAAAAGATGTTATGCACTTATATTCAAAATACATAGTTTATTTATTGTCAAGGATGATGTTCCTTTTACCAAATACTTATGTTAGATTCATTTGTATAAATAATGGCTTCTCTATAGTTATATATGTGTGTATAAGAAGTAAGAGGAATCGATAGCCTTGAAGTAAACTGATATAAAAATATTTATTCAGAGTCAGTTGTAATTCAAGTAGTCTGTTACGATTCCTAATACAGTCATTGTAATTCTTCTTTTCTGTAAGCTACCAATGGGATTATTATTGCCCTGCAATGAATCAATTTTAATAGTTATCAGGCACTTATTCAAATATTTCAGATCAGATTTCCCTCCTGTTTACAAGCACCTTTCTTTATGCAAAGGAAACTGCTACTGGCATTCATCGTTTGTGAGAGAAAAAAACATCTAACTTGTTTTTTTCTTACAGATAATGTGTCTTAGAGACTATGCTTACTTGCACAAAACAATTGAATTGTTTAGACTACCATAACCAGTTTTCAGACAAATTATCAAATCTATAAGATAAACATAATCCATATGCAGGGATGGGGAAAAAAGTTAACATTCCAACTAGTAACTTAGTGGGACTTGTAGAATAGGAAGAAAATCCTCTGGAACATAGCTTCTACTCTATAAAATAATCTTCCCTTGTTTTACACATATTGCATGAATCATTTTAATATTTTGCAAAAGAATATCCCTCAGAAAATACAGCTAGAGGTACTCTAGAAACCTTCTAATCCACTAGCAGATTTATTAGAAAAGATATCTTTAGGAAGGAATCTATTTGAGTTCTTTCTCCAAGTGTTAGGCATTATCTTAAGTGGCAACCACATGACTTTTTCTAGCTTACTATGTACAAATCAGGAAACAGAACATGACATAATGCGTTTAAAACTTATATATTCAGTCAAGAAAATTCTTATCTTATGTGTATTTAATGTACATTTATTTTACATATTTTTAAATTTGCCTCACTTGAAATTGTTTATCTGTAGTAACATTTCTTTGTTCTATTCTAGATTACACTACCTGTTATCATCCGTTGTTGCAAATAGAAAATAATATCAATCAACCAATTTTCAGTAAAACTCAGTGTTCATATCTGTGTGGTTCAGCATAGTAGCCACAAGCTCCATGTGTCTACTGAGCACGTGAGATGTGGCTAGTCGTAACTGAGAGGCACTGTATGTATAAAACACACACTGATTGGCAAATACTAAATACAAAAAAGTATGTAAAATATCTCAGGAATATCTTTTTATATTGATGACATTTGAAATAATAATGTTTGAGATATTTTGGGGTTAAATAAAACAAAATTAACTTTACCTTGTTTCTTTTTATTTTTTAATGTGACCACTAGAAAGTCAAAACTAAACACATCACACATTATATTTCTATTGATGCAGCAATTTTGTATCATTAAGCAATGTATAAAATATATGCAAAGGAAATGTTCCATTTAATCATCATTAAATAAGGAAATAAAAATGCAGTGAGGTTAATTGGCTTGGCTAGCTTACCTAATTCAAAAGTAAATATATCTTCTGCCTCCAAATCATTTTTTATTTTCCCAAATTATTTGCAAGGTGCTTAGCTTGAACATTGCTTAGGCAACAGATGGCAGGACTTGAAAGCCTGATAAAGTTTTTTTAACTTCAAAATTTTTAACATTTTCATAAAGTACTAATTGTGATCTGGTTTTCTGATAAATCAACTAAAAAAGCTAAATTTAAGTAAAATTGACAAAATAAACACAATTATTATTTACTGATGTGGCTGTTGGTAATATGGATTTTTTTTTTCTTTTTACTTTCTGAAAACTTTATTGAGGTATTTATTAATTTTTTTTGTTCTGGTCTGTATTTGAATTGCATATTTTTAGACTTTACTAAAATATTAAGGTCATAGTTTCAGAATCTGAAAAACTATAAAATTCACCACAAAGATATTCCTTTGATGATATATTAAAGAATTTAACTCAAAATAATTTGGTACAGATAAGTCAACAATAATTGGTTAATGTGAAAAAGTCCCATTTTAGTATCAAGTAACTACACTCCTTAAGATAGTTTTAGGAAGGTGTAACAAAAACATGGTATAAAATACCTGCAAAATACCAGCTGACAAAGGCATTCAGAAATCGATTTGGTGAAATCAGAAATAAATAACATAAAAAATAGTAAAATATTTTGGAATTGTATAATATTATCTTCAAATTTATTACTTTCTTACTAAATTTTCCTACTAAATATGACTCATGTTTATTTAGTCTAAGTACACATTATAATTTGCATAAAATTTATCTTACTCTTGTATGTAAATTTGAAATTCCATTAAATTCTTTAGGAAAACAAGCTCAGATATCGATGACTAAGTTAAAAATTAATACATATGGTTGTATTGATAAGCTTTTATGTTATCTGCTGTCACCATTGTTAAAATAAGTTGGAATAATGAAAAATCATGGATTTTGGTGAATCTTACAATTATTTAATTTAAATCATACCTTGGAATTCCTTATTAATTGATTGATTAAATAGTCTGGAGAAAATCTTTAATGGTGATATATTTCATTGTGTTGGGATAAAGTCAATAAATGATAAATTATAAAATTAAAGCAGCTTGTCTCTCCTTAGTCATACTTAGAGTAGAGGTTTTAAAATGCATCAAAGTATTATTATTCCAACATGGTAAATACAGTAGCCAATTCAAACTATCCTACTGTTTCTTTACCAATATTCTCTATTACAACATAAAATTCACAATTGGACTTGAGAGGTTAGATGAAAATACATCAGTTTTGATTTAGGTATTTGTCATTAATAACAAAGTATGGAGAATGATAGAAGATTTTGAGTGTTCATATGGGTAGTAAAAATGTAGTTTTAAAAGTTTGTGTTCATTTTTGCAAGCATTGTTAGGTAACTGAATTTTCCATTTCTGTTCAAGCTCCATTTTATTTGCCAATGTCGAAAAAAAAAAAAGAAAAATGTACCTATATACAAAACTCATTCCTTCCTTAGATTGGTATTATAAAATGCTCCAGAATGATTCGTAATCCAGACAAAAGACCATTAAAATTGGTATCATATGACTGGAGAGAGAGATTTTCATGGCAGTTCCCAGGACGATGATTCTATGTAAACTTTTGGGGGGTAGGTGGCAGAGACAAAGACATGCCTTCATTAGAGGGAGGGGGAAGAGATGATTTCTGGAGGGTACAAGTTTTATAAGCTTCCTCTTCAGATATCAACATGGTGGGCAACCTCCAGTGAATCTTTCAGGAATTATCTCAGTAGGAAGTCAGATACTGCAGAAAAGGGACCTTGATATATTCTAAGTCTATGTAAAGCTTTATGTTCTTATATGTTAGTTTATTAATTTATTTTCCTTTAATCCCTTGGAGTTAAATACTAAAAAAAAGCAAGGCTTTTGTAGTTTTCCTAAGGGATTGGGGACCTCAGGAGAAAGCATCTACTTCCCAGCCAAATGAGGTAGAAAAGAGAAAACTGCTGAAATGAGTAAGTGATGGTAGTTTGTAACATTATTCAAGTGGTGGGGTGATTTACTACCTAAAAAATTAAAAGTAATACAAGTAAGGTAATATCTGACTGTGGAAATTACCTCTTATCGAAAGCTTATGTTGAGTTAATTAGCATTTGAAATACCTTCATAATATCTGAACATTCTAGAAGGTAATTGCTTAATATTTGAAATTCTATTAGAACAAACCTAAATGCAAGAGTTTGTTAATTCACATAATTGACCTTAGAGATATCTTGTCATTGGTGAAATGAATGGGGCTCAAAATAGAAAGTTGTTTAAGATTATTCAGGTGCTGCTATTTCAATGTCTGAGATATGTAACAGCAGATAAACTCAGTAGTTGGTACCACTGGGACAGGAATCATCGGTTCTGCTACTTGCCACTTTAGAGGGGACTCTGTTGCATAAAGTATCAAAATACAATTATACCTGCCTATTCATATCATGCATGGTAAAGGTGAAGGCTGTCCAGGGCAGAGCATGGGGCTTCTCAAAGCAACAGAAGGGTTTGTGTGACTGTTTCTGTGTCTGTTTATTTACAACAAATGTTTCCACTTTGGAGCAGAATTTGGATCTAAGACTTTCCTTACAACTTAACCTTTTCTGCACAGACAAATCAGTTCAGGTCATTTTCCAGCACACTGTGTATTGGGCTATACACTGAACAAATGAAGGTAGAGAGATACAGTTCTTATCCTCAAGAAGTTTGCCTTTCAGCCTAAACTACTGACTTTTTTTATTCTTTTTTAAAATATCCTTCTATACACAGAATTAAGAACCCTGCATCTACTATGTAGGCTAAAGAATAAAATAAAATAAAATAAAATAAAATAAAATAAAATAAAATAAAATAAAATAAAATAAAATAAAATAAAATAAAATAAAATGGAGGAAAGAAGGAAGGAAAGGAGGAAGAAAGAAAGGAAAGAAAGAGAGGTCAAAGACCTTTGCCTAGGACCTGCTGTAGTTTAGTGCAGCTTTTGTTGAGCCCAATGTCCACTCTTCAGATTATATACCAACTGCCCTTACTTGTTTCAGTTGATCTTCCTGAACTCAAAACTCGTACTTGCTTAAGACTATGGCATTTTTCATATATCAGAGGGTTAGTGGCAGTGCTGATATAGTTCCTCTTGATAATCCATTAATACCATATCCTTATATGAAATACGGTTGGATTTGCCCAATACATATCAGGCATTCTCTGGTCTTTTTCATAAAAGGGAGTTGACAGTGGGGGAAATGAAAGCAAATGAAAGCAACTAAAAATAACATACAATATCTATGTAAGGTAATTACCAATATGTTATTTACAATAATTAATTTTCAAATAGTTTCTGATGCATCATTCATTGGTAAACCTGAAAACAATTTCAGTCATGTTGTGATAAGTAACATGAGTCTCTGAAGTCCTAACTGCCTAGATCACATGAACAGCAATCAAGACAGAAATCTAGGTTTGAAGAACTTGTTTTCTGCCTCCGAAAATTTTTCATTTTATATATTACTATAAAAAGCTGACATTTTTGTATGTTCACTCAAATTATGGCCATTACTTTAAAAAAAAAAAAAAAAAGCCCTCTCACACAGGTTATCCAGGATTTAGATCAAGAAATTACTACTTTTACATATATCAACCAATCTGGCTAGTATAGAAATTTATAGCATTTCTTTTTATAGTCAAGACAAATATAGGATTGTCTCATAAAATTAAAATGCAGTTAAATTTTCCCTTTTTTTTTTCTGGAAGATAATGCAAATTTAAGCTTGGACATTCCTTCCAACGGGCCTTCATTAAACCATTCACACAAACATAATCTTTTGTAGTATAAATATTACAGCTCTCCATATTAAATCTCCCTTCTCCTAACTCCTTTCCTTTTTATTATCATCAAGTATAATTTAATGTCTACTATTTACCGAATGTTATAAGCAGGTGCTACAGATATCCTGGTAAATAATCTGGATGAAACACACCTTTACTTTTTGTAATGAATTCATACATTAGATTACTTTAAGCAACACATACCGGTAATATCTCTCAGAACCAACCAGTCATGACAAAATCTCACATTCTCATAGGGTATCATGAGAGCAAGCAGTGTAGATATTTAGTGTTAATATTAGTAATTCACTACATTAATATCACAATGAAAAGAGTATACTAATTTCAGAAATATATAAATTTTAATCCTCCAAACTAGGCACTGAACTTGATATTCAGATCTTGAATATTTACATGTACTTAGAAAAATTAAGTATGAAGAAGACACTTTGGGGTTTTATTTCCTATTAGAGCTTTTTTCCCCACCTAAATCAGCATGAGCAAATGTATTAACTTCTTTAATGTGTGTTACTTCTCTCTGTAAAGTGGCAAATGACACTGGAAATTATCACCTTTTGACTGTCAGAAGTTATAGGTAACTCTCTGGCTAGAACCTTATTCTTTTAAAAGTAAGCATATATTAATAAGTGAGCATATGACAAATAGCTTTTAAAATGAACCCCACTCATTGCATTAGTTAGAAAAAAATGGCAGTCTGAATTAGTGACATGCCTAAAATGCAGGTTTACAACTCTCAAATAGTCAGAATAAATGAAAGTTTACATAAGGAAAAAAAAAGTGCTTAAAGAAATGGCCTTAACAAATACATATTTTCAATCAACATATCAATAAGTGGAATGTGAAAATGGATTTGAATGCTATGTGTGCTGGAAAAGAGTTTGGTATCTTACATAATACCATCTCTCTTAACAGTCCTGTTTGCAAATATGTGTTTTTGAACAGCTTGTCTCCATTTGATAGTGATGCTATTTTTCGCTTTTGCTATTTCCCACTTAAATATAGAAATCTGCCTAGTTTTGCATTACTTTACTTTTTAAAAAATTTGAAGTATAGTTGATTTACAATGTTGTGCTAGTTTCTGATGTATAGCATAATGATTCAGTTATACATATATATTCTTTTTCATATTCTTTTTCATTATAAGCTATTACATGCTATTGAATATAGTTCCCTGTGCTATGCAGTAGGACCTTGTTGTTTATCTGTTCTGTATATAGTAGCTTGTATCTGCTAATCCCAAACTCCTAATTCTCCTCCCCTCCTTCCCCTTTGGTAACCATAAGTTTGTTTTCCATGTCTGTGAGTCTTTTCTTTGTAGCTTACTTAATGCATCCTGATATATTTTATGATTATGAAAGTAAGATACATCCCAGGGCAGGATGAGGTAGGATACAGCGGTCAGCTCCAAAGAGAATTAAGGAATTCAAGTCATTAGCCCTCCATCTTAATGTGTCTCCTCTCTATGCATAGAGAAATTCATAGAGCCAAACTGATACTCCTGAAAATGTCATCCTATTATCTTAGCCACATCACATGCAGCAAGATTGGGTTTCTGATTGAAGAAACAGACAAGTGTTGTTTCTGGTGACATCTCTATGATACCTTGCAATTGATTCTCAGAATGACTTTAAGTAATCTTAGGTTCATCCCAAAGATGAATTGCAGGAAGTAAAATTCTGCAACCTCACTTCTCCAAACTTGTGTTCTTACAAGTATACTATTTTATTTATTGTGGGTTAGTGTTGCCTTGAAATAGCTGAGAAAGTTCCATGTTGAAACTATCAGAAACATTATGATAGTGTGCAGTTATTTTTTTTTAACAAATTGTCAGACTGAAATAATGAACCCATAAGGAATTTACCAAAACTAATTGATGAAATAAATTGGCTCAAAATAATAATAGCTGATAATAGCAAAATGTCATTGCATTGCTTGGTGTCAAGGCTATCCTTAATCAGTAACCAGCACGTAAAACTTGGAAAAAACAATGATGCAACCAAAGTTTCTACATCCCCATCTATAAATGATAATAATAATAAAGCCTTTCTGACAGGACTGTTGCAATAATTAAATTAGATTATTCAAGGAAAAATTCAGACTGGTATATATGCATAATTTAGAATCAGTAAATAGCAATCAGAACACCTGATATCCAGACCTCATTTCTGCTACTGATATCTTATGTGATTTAGTCAAAATGCTTAACGTGCTAATATGTTTCTTAATCATTCCTTAATTATTTAGCCACACCTTGATCATTTGTGAATCTCATTTATTTGAGAGCTATCAGAATTCAGTAACTAAACTGTAGTAGTGATTAATGCAGACTATTTCCCCTAAATAATTAAAAAACAACTCCACATATGACATTTTCCTAGACTTTCATCACCAAATACCAAAACAGTATAAATTAACACTGTAGGTCACATATATTACTATGAATATCTGGAAGAAAGGTATTAGAACTCCCAGTAATCTGTGGGTATAATTTGGGATAACGAAGGAGTTATCTTCATTTGTAGATAAAGGGAAGAAGAAGCTCTGTTTTGGAGCAAAATAGGATGCCTTTTTTCATTGTTTTTGTTACTGAACTTCCCAGTCGAAATAGGAAGTAAAGTTTTCAGCCTTGTTTTGTTCCAGGGCTCAAGGTAATGATGAACGTTTATACAGTTGATATTTGGTAAACATGTGCATGCATTTTGAAACATATAGAAAGACAAGTAGGTATAGTCAGTTCCAACACAAAATGCAATGTGTCATCTTTAGTAGAGACTGGGAAAATGCAGTCATTAGTTTTTTAAGGTGTGTTTACACTTGTACGTTTTTTGGAGGAGTGGTTAATTTATGGTATCAATTTTCTTTTCTACTTAAATCTTTTAATGTAACATAGTAGTACCTTAAACATAAGGTTGAAAATTTCACTAAATCTTAGATAAGATTTGCTTGAATATTTGATTAATACTCTGTTAAGTTTGCTTTGTCTCAGTATTTAATACAAGCTTTTATAAAAACATACATAGCTGAGTTCATTCTGTATTTAACTTTGATGTAACTGCTTTCTTTGCTAAGTTTTGTTATCAGGATTACACTAGTCTAGCTGAATTAATTGAGAATATTTTAGTTACTATATTAGTTTGAAATGTTTAAAGAATATAATCTCTTTCTTAAGTGCATGGTGGAACTGTGATCAATCTGGGGATAGTTTTTTTTTTTCCACTACTATTTAAATTCAATGTTTTTTATTGGTCTTGAATAAATTTTGACATGTATCTTTTCCTACAAATCTAATCATTATAGTTTTCAAATATAATCATTCAAATAATAATAAAATCTCTTAAATGCTTAAAACTGATCGGTGTATAGAATGAGGCTTTTATTATTTGTGGTGTGTAGTCATGTTTTCTACCTTTTCGTCTCCTTATTTAACTTGATGTTTTACTAATTTTAAGTAACTTTTATATGTTTATTATGTAAAATTAAAAACTGATTTCTTCTATAAGTTTTAGTATTTTATTTTATCTTTATAATTTCATATTTTGGAGCTATTTTGATATTCTTTTATTACTCTTTATGTTAAAAACTTTGTGGAATCACTCTTCAAGTTTTATTCTAATAAAATTTTGCTTTTATGTAATCTGCTCCTAAAAATGGTTTCACTGCATCCCCTGGATTTTGATATGAAGATCTGTTATTTTAATATATGTCTGACTAATTTATAATCTCTATTTAAATTTCTAACCTGTGAGTTATCCAAATTATATATTTACCTTCTAAATGAAAAGAACATTGCTTGATTACATTTTATTGCTATTTTTAAATTGTATTAAATGGTTTTCAATCTGTATTAGGTTTGTAATTTAGAATATGTTAAGGCATAGTATTTCTTTTTAGTTTTTGCTTTTTTTCTGTTCATTCATTTTTAATGTGTCATTTTATTTCTAGGATTATTAATTTTTAATCAGATAATTTAATTTATCCATATTAATTGTAATTAATGATATATTTGGATATGTTTATAATTTTGGTTCTATAATGTCCTTTCTGTGTGTTTTCTGTATTATTTGGATTGGTTTCCTTTATTTTATATTGATTCTATTTTTTCTTTATTTCTCTCATACAAAGATGATATAAATTTTACTTAAAGGGCCACAGAGCAAATATTTTAGACTTTTGGGGCCACATATGGTCTGTGTCACACATTTTTCCTTTACAACCCTTTAAAATTATAACAATTATTGTTAGCTTACTGGCCATAGTTTGCTAACCTCAACATCCCATTTGTAATCTAACATTTATCTTTAAATTGTAATACTTTAAACTTCAATGTTTAAGCATAACTTAAACATTTTCTTCTGAAATCTATAATGAAAAATTCCCTCTCTCCTCTTTTCAAAAATATAAGAATTTTGCCAGTCTTTACTATCTTCCATTCCTCCCTCTACCTCTCCAAATTCCATTTGAGATTACTTAGGGATTGACGGTGCCGATTGTTGTAAATTAGATATTAAAGCATATTTTATTTTTATAGCAATATGCATATTTTTTTGTGTAAGCACTTACGCAGCACTTCCCATAGTCCAAACACTATTCTAAATGCCTTAAAGGTATTAGCTCATTTTATTTTCACAATAATAGATAGATTTGATTGCTTTATTGCCATTTTACAAATAAGTTAAATAATTCACTCAGTGCCAAACAGCTATTAGGTGGTAGAAGCAGGATTCAAATCCAGTCTGACTGCTTCACAGTACATTCCCTTGACTTAACTAAGCGTAGACTTACTATAAGTGTTTCCAGTTTCTTTGCTTATTACTATTTAAATCCGCCCATTGAGATTCTCACCACCCCCTTTTTATTTTTTACTGTTCACCTTCTTTAATTTACTTAGAGAAGGTCTACAGTAAATGTTGCCTGTATATTTCAAATTACTAGACTACATTATTTACCCTTGTAATAGGTGACATCGGGGCAAAGATTTCTAAGCACAAAATAAGTTTTGCCTTTGTTTTAAGCACAGGAGTGACTGTTCAAGTATATTCCGGCGTGAATTGTTCCTATTGAGAAAATTAACTAGATATGATTCTTTATTACTTTTTAATTTTATTGCATTAAAAAGACTTAACATGAAGTCTGCCCTCTTAAAATTTTTAAATGTACAGATTAATACTGTCGACTCTGGAGCTTATCTATCTTGTTTAACTGAAACTTTATGACCATTGATTAGTAACTGTAGCTACTCTTTTATTTCTTTGTTTTTGTTTCTTTTTGTGTGTAAATGTTTTGCCATTCTTTTATTTGTGGAAACATTTTTGAATTTCTCTTGAATTTTGTTTTCACATCATGTTTCTAGTAGGGACCTTTAGATCTAAGTATTTGAATAAGATCCTTTTTGCATGAACTGAAGAAAATAAGTGAGATTTTAATTTTCTTTGTTTAATTTCAGTTTCATTTTATACTGGTTTATCACAGTAATGTTTTCTCTTTCTATTTAAAAATTTTAATTGGTTCTTTTCTGTACTTTTTTTTTTTCAGTTAAATATTTGGGTGTTTGTTTTGGTTTATTTCTTTCTTAAATTAATGCACTTAAAATACTGACTGTCCTTCTCAGTAGGTATTTGGCTGCATTCCACTCTCTGTTTCACCCTTCTCCAATGATAAAACAAAATACATAAATAGGTAAAGTGATACAGACAAAAATAGGGCTATATATCGAACCAGCATGGTATCACATGCAAATACTGTCCAAATTTTCAATAAAAAATAAGAGTGAAATTCAGAAATTAGAAGCCAAAAGGGCTGGTACAGCCATAGCAAAAGTAAAGAAATATTGATTTTTCCTGTAAGAATATTATATTTTATCTTTCAACACCTTCATTTTTATCTTCCCTATTCTGGCATATCTTTTCTGATTTAGTCAGTAAGATAGTATTTCAATATTTGTCTTCAATAATAATATACTAAAAATGCAAAAACCAGAAAAAGGTGAATGTAAATGGGAGTAGGAATAAGGACACATATGAACCCTAGACTTATTTCAAATTCATACTGACAATGTAATTTTGGTCAACTGTATATATTTTTAACATCTTCACAGTGGAAGTAAAAGTGTCTCATTATTTCAATCATTACTTGTTGGACTTTGCTTCTCAGCTACTGAAGTATACATTGGCAAGATACTGATAGTCAAAAAGTTAGATTTATTTACTTTCAGTGCAGACACTTTTTAATTTGATCCAATCTCACTTGTCTATTTTTTTGTTTGTTTCCTTTGCTTTTGGTGTCATAACCAAGAAGCTTTTCTCTGTTTTATTCTAATAGTTAGTTTTACAGGTTTAGGGCTTACATTTAAGTCTTTAATCCATTTTGAGTTGATTTTTGTATATGATGTGAGATGAGATAACAGTCCAATTTCATTTTTTGCATGTGCATATTCAGTTTTCCTAACATTATTTATTGAGTAGACTATCCTTTCAAGGGTGTTCTTGGCAACATTGTTGAAGATCAGTTGACTGTAGATGTGTGAATTTATATCTAGGCTGTCTATTCTGGTCTATTGGTCTAATATTTCTCTTTTTATTTAGCTTGAATGTGGTAATCATTTCACAATGTATGTATACATATATCAAAAGAGCATATTGTGCACCTTAAATATATATAAGTTTTAATTGTCAGATGTACCTCAATAAAGCTGGAGGGAAAAAGAACCTAATAATAAAATGGCTAGTATTGATTGATTTCAAAACGTTAGATTTACTGTGTAATGGCAGATAAAATCCAAGACAAACACTAGAAATTACAAAATGCTTAACTAACCTATAGGCATGCTCAAAAGAAAGACTTGATCTTGGGAGAGCCTTGGGGTAAGCAAAAATGATACTTTCAAACAGTAAAATGAATATGCGAGAAAGCAAATTAGAGAATGACACTTTTGGGGACTAGAAGTAATTCAGAGTTGCCAGAATCTACAAGGTAGTTGGGAAAGAGAGTGATGACACTGAATAAGAGATAATAAGTGAACAGTTCTGGGTGAATAATTTAAGCCATAATAACTGAAGTGGACTTTACAATAAAGGCAATAAGAAAGCTTTTAAGTAGGATGGAGGTAGAATTATTAAGATAAGAAATAATAAAATTGAAAATCATCATAATAATCATGGTAAGAAACAATTAGTTTTAATCACTGAAACCCCCAAATCCCCCTCTTGCAAAGATTATTAAATTGAGACTCTATTTAAAAAAAGGATCACGAAAAATATAGAAAATATAGTAGTGTGAAAAACAAGAAAGAAGACACAAGTGCAGATTCTAATATATGTGTACTTGTATTGACTTAATAAATGATTGTTGGGAGGCAATTTGCCAAGGGCTTCTTACACTACATGTCTGAGTGTGTTGAGATTTCAAAGCTCGACAACTCTTTCATCCAGGTCATTTTTTTCTCCAGATGTTTGTGCAACTAGAAATCTTGAAAGCTGAGAAAATGTCTCTCCCTGAACAAAAAGCAGAGTTGTTTACTGTAAAAATGAAAGACTCTTTAAGATCCCTCTGTGTGAAAAAGTCCCTTGGTGTGCAACATACTGCCCATGCAGGCTTTATCTGACCCTCTATGTAACCTCCTGGGACTTGGGAGCAAAGGAAACTTACATAAGTGTCTGCCATTCCTAGTACTGGCTGTGCTGAGAATAATTACATTATTTGTCTCTGACCCAGAAGTTTCATATCTTCTGTTAGTATCCATGGAACTGTGACAGACTGACTCACTAGCCTGCATGAGGGGTAAAACCCATTTCCTTGTAATTATGTCAAATGACACAATTAAATTTGAAAGCATAAATGAAATGTTTTGTATTCTATAAAATGCAAAATCCACTCATCTTTGGAAACTGAACATTTTTGGAGAGTTCTTCCAAATTATTGAAGAATCTTAATGACAAAATCTTTCCACAGGGAAAAGATTAAGAAAAAGTAATTCATTATATAATTATACTGCAATTTTGAAAAGGAATAAACAAGGGTGAACTCTGCAGATCAATCTCAATTATGAACATGGCTTCAAAAATCAAATAAAATGATCAGTTTAGTATGCGAATCAAATAATACTGTACAGAACATATGATCTCAGGTAACAGTTCATAAAACTCTAGCTCTGCTTAAACAATTTCTTATGATTTTAGCATCTGAATTTTCTGGAGACATAGGAGAGAATTCTGGATTGGATCTGTGAACATAAATAACTATTCTTTTTTTTTTTTAATATATGTATTAGTTTAAGAATTCAGTTCTAGCCCTGACTAAAAATATATTAGATGGCTGACTTCTTGAGGAGAAAAGTCATTTTCTTTATATTGACAGCACCCAGCATAATGTCAGACATTTGGAAAACTATTAGTAAGTATTTAATATTAATGTAAGTGAGTTATTTGAAAGTCTCCTATAAGCCCTGCATTTTATTGAGTCTGCTACACATATCTATTTTCGTATTCACAGCAGAACATGGAAAGTGTGGTCCAGAGAGATTACGTAAACTTGACTTCCTCATCTGCAAGAGGAAGAGTTTATATTGTTATTTTAAATTTGTAACGCAAAGTTTGTAAGTATTGCCTAAATGAATTATATTAGTCTTCTAATGTTGCTATTAAAAGTTACCACTAATTTAGTGGCCTAAAAGTAAGAATTTGTAATCCATAGCTGAGGAATTTAGAAGCAGAGATTTAAGTGGTCCACTTTACTGTTTCCTTCTTTGTGCATTGCAACTAAAGGCAATTGACTGATAAGTGAACAGGTCTAGTGGACAGTTCAAATACTTTTTAGTTATGAGGAAATGCTGTAATGTTTGTTCCGTACATGTGTTCACACATAAATACACTTCCATGGATGCATGATTGTATAATGCAACAGAGATATAAATGTACATCATAATCAGTAAGAATATCACAGATTAAATATTTATTATAGTCTTAGATCTAGATAGACAGATGGCATGATAAAACACCTAAACTACTTCCTCTGGGTAAGGTTTCTATGCTCAACATGAATAGAGGTATATTCCTTTCAGTGAGTCTGAGAAAAGCTAGTGAAATCCCTTTACAACTTTTGCAGTATTTAAGAAAAGAGCATTTGTTGTTGTGTGTGTCCTGTATTCTATTTTCATACAATCTCACCTAGATTTAGGAACCAAATATAACATAAACACACACCCCATATTTGAAATCTGACAAATATATGTATATTTTATATGATATTTTATAATACAGTATTTTATATATAGACTATATTTTCTAATAAAATTTTACATAATATATATTATATATAATAATCCTCCATCCCTTTCTATGTTAGTCTCTAAGCTTGTTACTTTAGTTAAGAAACTAAATGTGTTTCTTTGTGACAGTTTATCAATATCAATGGTTGTTTACCTTACTTTCATATCAATTTTTCTCCATGTCTAATCATGCTTATAAAAAAGATAATACTTTGCCCAAAGGATGAATAATTTTGTTGCTTAGGGATGGAGGCTATTTATTGCTCCTATGTGCTCAATTACAGGTGGTGGAAGACAACAAATATGACAGCGTGTGAAGTCAAATAGTTTTCCAAGTAGTTGGAAAAGATACATAAAATGGCTTCAGCCAGATTTTTTAATCCCTGTGGGGACAAGTAATGAGGGAAGACATCCCATTACCACCTACATTACCATTCATTTATACATACCTCTGAGGCTGGCTTTAAGATAGATTCTTTTTTCCCAAAAGAAATAATAAACAAAACAAAAAATAAAAACAAAAAACGCAAAAACCCCTCAATCTTGTTTTCTATTAAATTTATTTTTCCTGTAGAGAAAAAAGGAAAGGTGGAAAACAGGGCTGTACATGGGAATAAAGCATATTCATTCTTGCATTCCAAGCTTAAGGCAGTCTACTCTCGCCATCAGCACAAAAAGTGACTCAGTATAACGTGGCCCCTGCTAGCAGAGTTCCAGAGTGAAAGGGGTCACTAGGAATAAGGTTAGGAGAGTTTAGCTCTAATTTTCCCACACTTGTGATTTAGAAGCGGGTCCTCAGATGATCACTCAGAATCCCAGGCCCTCCTCTACACAGTCTGCCCTAAATCTATTAGGATCAGTTCAATTTTATCCTTTATTCTTATTTGTAGTAACCATAAGAAATCTCAGATTCAGTCATTCCTCATCTCCCCAAATTCAACCTCCTTTAAAGTTCTGTGATTCCTTTTTCTCCCCTTATTCTATCATCCGTGTTCCTGACACCCTGACACTGTGCCTGTGGAATTAGTGCACATTCTAAGATAAAATTCTTCTCTGACCAATCCTTTCAATTTATTTTTTCTGATGAAACATGGATCACCTTTGAGGACATAGATTCCACTGCTGGAACCTGTTTTAGCTTCTGCAACTCTCATACTTGCGAGCCTGGATATTTTCTTTAGATTTTATTCCTGGCTATAGGCCTTTTTCCTCTCTTCCCCCTAAAGAATTTTGGCTTTGATTCTCATATGTATTATCAGATTCTCTGACCCACTAACCTCTACTGTTGCTGACATCTATGACCTCCTGTTTCCTATTCCTGATTCACCCTCATAGCTCAAATCTTTTAGCACCTGTTCCAATACTACTCCCGTCTTCATTCTTGTGGTTGCAATGCACACCTAGATGATCATTTCAAGGCCTGTACCTCAGTTCCATGAACTCCATTTCTCTGAATCCTTGAATTCACCTCAGCTATAATCTTTCATGGGTTTATTCATAATCTAGATCTTGTGGTTACCAAAGAATGTAATACCTCCTTGTTCTGAAGTTCTTGTATTATATTTTTTTTTTGGACTTTTTTGTATTCTATTCTTTGATCACCACCTCTTCTCTCTAATACACTCTATCATCCTAACCTGAACAAAACTTCAAATCCTTTGAAATCTCCATTCCTTTGATACTAATACTCTTTTACTTAATGTCTTATATTTCTCATTTCTCAGCTTTAATTCCATGCCCATTAAATAACTTAACAGACATACACCATGTGCAAAACACTATTTTAAGTATGTATTAGAAAACAAAGATAAAAAGACCTCTGCCTTCATGAATCTTACAGTATAATCATTCCTTTGCATATATCCTAGTGTTTTAGTCTGTTTGGACTAAAGTATCCTATGATAAGAAATGACCCCCAAATATTAGTGACTTCTCAAAACAAGACTTTAAATCTTATCTATATTACATGCACATTGTGAGTTGCCTTAGGTTCTCCTCCATCTAACTAGGGTCAGTCTATATCTTGAACTTGTCCATCATGGTACACAGAGAGGAAATATGGCGCATTGATATGACAGCCCTAAAAGTTCCTGTTTCTAAGTGTAATATGAATATGTCACTTCTACTAAAATGTTATTGGCACAAATAATATGGTCATGATTGAAAGTGTAAGATACCTAAGGATGAGGACCACAAGAAGGGGCCTGATAGACTTTTGTTCTTTCTCAATAATCAAACTTAAGTGGCAAAATGTAGCCTTAGCTAATTCCAATTGTCTCTCACTTGTGCCCATACTGCTGAATATGGCTAGAGGGAAAAAAATATACCAACTCATGAACTGGCCAAACTGGTCACCAAATGGGTGACCATAAATATCAAGTGAGTTATTAATGATGCCAAGAAATAAACAATAGGTCTATGATGTTGAATTTGTTCCCCTAAAATTCATATTGTGGAAGTCATAAACCCTAGTATCTCAGAATGTGACCTTATTTGGAGATAGGATCTCTATATAGATAATTAAGTGAAAATGGGGTCATTAGAGTGCACCCTAATGCCCTGTGACTGGTGTCCTTATAAAGAGGGGACATTTGGTCACAGAGACACACAGAAGGAAGATGCTGTATGAAGACACACAGGGAAAAGACAGCCTTCTACAAACCAAGTAGAGAGGCATGGGACAAATCTTCCCTTTCAGCCCCAGAAGGAATCAACTAGGCTGACACTGCAGTTTTGGACTTCTAGCATCCAGAACTGTGAGGCGATACATTTCTGTTGTTTAAGCCATACGACCTGGTTGTTTTGTTATGGCAGCCCCAGCAAACTAATATGATCTCTAAGATATTCACTTGCTTATTCTCCATCTCACAACACCACCACCCCCCACTTCTCACTAGCAGTAACTCATGCCCCATTCTCAGCCTGATGATGACTTCATTTCCTCCTACTCTAGAATATTAGGGCATCAGAAAATATCAGAAGGTGCCTTCTACAGGCTCTGTCTATAAAGCATCCTCACCCAACACCACTTGCATAAACATACCCTATATTACTGCCGAAAGTCATAGACGGAAAATCCTTGCTTCCACCTGAGACAGATCCTTTCACTCTCCTCCTTTTATCTCTTTAAGGATGTCACTTCAGCAATTCTCTTCTCTCCTTTCTGCTTAACTAAATCTTCCTTCTCTATTGTATTTTCATTATCACATAGCTTTTTATCAAAAAAGTAATAATGTTTTTGTCTCCCTTTCCTTATCAGATACAACACTATTTCTTTGCTCTTCTTTGCAGCAAACACCTTGAAATTATTGACGATTCTCATTGTTTCCAGTTCCTCCCCCATTTCCTTTTAATTTTGCTCAGATCAGACTCTCTTACCTACTGTTGTATTACATCTACCCTCATTCTAGTGGACAGAACATAAAAAGACCCTCATAATCTCTGCCTTTTAATATTTATGTCCTTGTATAATCCCTTCCTCTTCAATATGGGTAGGAAATGTGACTGTCTTTTAACCATTACAATATGGCAAAGGTGAAGAGTTATATGTGATCATGTTCAAGTGATTATGTAACTCAAATGAGCCTTTTGCTAAGATTCTCTGTCCCTTAATGGCTTAGATAAAGCAAGTGAACATATTGAAGAGGCTCACATGTTTGGGGGTCAACTTCTGGCTAACAAAAAACCGAGGACAGACTCTGGTCAACAGCAAAAAACAGCCCATCAGGAATTGACTTCTGGCAACAATCAGACTTCTGGCACATGAACTTGGGGAAGGTCCTTCCACAGGTGAATTGGGACCCAGCTGACACCTTGACTGTGTCTTTCAGAGAATGTCCTGTAGCAGAGAACCTAGGAAAGTCACGCATAGATTCTTGACCCAAAGAATCCGTAAGATTTTAAAAAAATGTGTTGTTTTAAGCCACTAAGTCTGGAAGATAATTAATCCTCACCCAGGTCACTAACAACTGCCATGATATTAAATCAATGATCACTCTTATACGGCCTCTTAACTGCTCTATCAGCTGTAGTTAACATGGCTTGTCACTCCCTTCTTGTTTATTTGGCTCCTAGATCTGTCACATCCTTGCTTTTCCATCTAATGCTCTGGTTGGTATTTCTCAGTCTCCTTTGCTGAGTCCTCATTTTCCTTCCACATTTTTACTGCATGAATTTCCTTGGGCTCTAGATACAGGCAGTGATCTATATTTCAGTTAGAACTGTTTGCCTTCAAGGAATTGAAACTTCAGTCTATCTTTAATAAAGAGAAATTTATTATCTCATTTTTTTAAAACACAGAAAGGACAGAAGTATAGGTGGGCACAATGAGAGACTAGATCCTGGTATCCAGAGTCACCATCACGTTCCGTTATTTCTCTCTCTCTTTCTCTGGTCTCTGTAGGCCAGCTTGTTGTCTCATTGCATCAAAAAATCCCCCAGCTCTGTGATCACTTTCTTATTTCAACCTCAGTGTCAAATATGCATGTTTTCTTCCCCTAGAAACTGTATAGAAAAGCCTAGGAAGGACTCAGATAGTCTTATCCTGGATGCTGGAGGAAGGTCACCCAGAAAATATGACTTTAGTTACGGGGTAAAGAGACATTTCATGAAGTAGAAGTTGCATTTTTAGAAAATCAAAAAGAAAAAAAAAAAAACAGGGAGAAAAGGGTAAATAACCATCCTACAACAGTAAATTTTACTAACTTTTCTCATTGAATTGCTTAGACAGTTTTGAAATTTCTTCCTGAAATCTAGGATAATACTAGTAACAATAATAATACTATTTAGCTTCTTTTTATCTCACTATGTATATGAACTCTAAACATTTACAAGCATCTTATGCGATCCTAAAGAATCCTTAAGGTATAAATACAGTTATTATTCTCATTAGCACCTGAGGAAATCCAAGTGTTTTAAGGGACTTTCCCAAGGTATTCTTGTTATTAACTAAGTACAGCTTCTGTTTAAATATAGGCTAGCTGACTCCAGATGCATGTGCTAGCCATTAAAGGTCACTGATGATGCTTGTTTCTTTGTGGGAGCAGGTGCCTCCTGGCAGATAACAGCATGGGCTTTGATGTCAAACAGTTCTGGGTTTTGAAATGATTCTTCTGATTCTTAACCATGTAACCTAGCTTCTTAACCATGTAACCTAGCCACCGATGTTTAGCCTCTCTTCTGAGCCTTACTTCCCAATAGAAGAACTGAATAGCGGAGTAATAGTATCTATCTACATTTGATGAATTAAATAAGATAATGCACTTGTAGGCTTTCTTGCTTTTATAGTGCTCACTATTAACAATTATTATTGTGAACATTAAGTTGTCAGAGTCACTTTCTTCCAAGCAGATACAATTCACATTTTCAACCTTAAAAAAAAAAATTTAATTTTAATTAAATGAATTTTGGGGAAATTACATTTGAACACAGGGTGATATAGTAAACTCTAAGAAAACTGAAGAAGCAGAGGATAAAAGCAACTTAGATTTTTATGTCTATCTGAGCACTGAGAACCAGTTATTTGAAGTCAGTCAGACTGCACTGCATATCAATTTGAAACTTTTGACCCCACAGTGTCACACACTAACTGATGAAGTGACTTTCCCTTCCCCTTGACTTTGGGTTCAACCCTCTAACCTAATTTGGTCAACAGAATAAGGCAGAAATTATGGCAGGCCATTCTGACCTTTGGCCTCACCTTTTACCACTTTCCCTCTTATGCTGCTGCTGTATCTATGAAAAACAAAATGTGTCAAGGCTAGTCTACTTGACGCAAAAGGTAGGTGAGAGGCACATTAAGCGGAATCACACCCAATCCTAATAGAGTGATCAAGCCTAGTCAAGATCAGCAGACCTCCCAGCTAAGCCCAACAGTCAACAGTCAGTAAATCCAAGGATCCATAACAATAAATTATACTTTCTTCAAGCAGCTAGTTTTTGGGTGATTTGTTGCGTACCACTTCTTATGACAAATAGTATGAACTAAATCTCTACTAGAAAGATGATAGATGATACAGTAGATAGATAGATCAATTGATATATACACACACACACACATATATTTATGAAATCAATGCCTATAAATATATCATATATATATCATATATGATATATTTATACAGAGAGAGAGAGAATGCGGGTGTATACTATATCAGCCTGGCTAGTTACTTAAAGTCACATCAAAATGACAATTTCTACCATACTTAATAGCTTTGGCTGGCTCTCTAATTAAAGAATTTTTTCCCCTAGGTTGGATTGGGAGTGTTCAGAATATGGTAGGCATTACCTCCAACTGACCAATAGCCATATCCACTCCATTATTAAAAACTAGCTCCTTCAAATTCAACTTCAATCAATAATAAATTATTGAACTTTTGTTCATTAAACTATTTATTAAACTTTTGTTCACTGTACTATTGACCTTTGTTCAGACATTAGAACTTTGTTCTAGAAAGTCATTAGATATGAAACTTGGTTTAAAAGTTTAGTATTTTTAATAAATTCCACTGAAGTCTTATGAACTCTTTTCTTCTTTGTATTCTTTTTGTGACTGAACTAATCAAGCTCCAGTAACAATATTTTAAAAGATTCATATGTGTTTGAGCCCCTCATCTTTGCCCCTTAAGAGTTGTGTGGGAGGATTGGATGCTTTGACTAATTTATTACGTTTACAAATCAGTCTTGATGTAGTGGATTACAGAATGATGATCATGACTTTAAGCAGAACACATTTTATTTAATTCTTTTATCAGTTTGTACTGGCTAATTATGTGTGAGGAGTTTTATTCTTTCATTTCAAAGGCTTGTCAATGTGTGGGATGACAGTACAGAGGAAGAGAGAAGTTCTTTTTAATTGCTCCCAGCACAGAACACTTTTTTTGTGCATAGCTGGGATCTGGAATAATTTGATCCTTACTGCTTCTATCTAAACAAATTTAGACAACAAAATAAAAAATATATATAAACAAATACACAAACACACTAGTGTTTTAACATGATTCCCATTAATCCAGTAAGACTGACACTAAAATAAAAACATAGGTATCAATGAGTTAGTTTGAATAATTGTTAGAGAACAGATTGGAAATTTTGGCTAATTTTTCTTTTTTTTTTTTTTTTTGCTTCTTATAAATATAGCGACAAACACAAAAGTTTGCTATATAAATAGAATTTATTTAATTTAGAGTTTTATAAACACTTTAAGAAATTTAGATGAAAAAACAGATGTTGCTACCCATAGTAAATGTTTCATGATATTATTAATTTTAACATCCTCCAAATATATTTTCTTATAAATCCTAATTTGAAAATAGCCTTCTAAAATTCAAACTACTAAAATCACTCTGCAATTTTAATTAATTTTAAACAAAATAAAGTGAAATAATCTGTGTATGTAACATATCTATAGATACATTTGCAATCATTTTTTGAAATAATTTGTATAGTAAATAGTCTGGAAAATACCTAATATTAATTTAAAAGTACTATAATTCCCTAGAATTTAGTGTATCAATGTATAATACAAAGCTACTATAATATTTCTCTTCTATATGAAATATTTTCTCCAGGATAAGAAATCAGTTTATTTTTAAAAGTTTACAGTGCATCCAAATATCACATATGTCACATCTGACTCTAAAATAAATAGAAGATAAAGATACTTGATTTCAGTCTTGCCCTTACTAGTTCTGGGTACACTTCTTTGGGTCATCCCCATTCTTCTGTCTTCTTAGCATCAGGCTATGTAAGTGTTTGGGCACTATTTTTATCCATTTTTCAGAGTAATTTCCCTCTCTGATTTACCTAGCAACTGAACGGTAGCAGCCAACTCCAGGCTGATGCCAGACCTAGGCTTAGCACCATGAGTAGCATAATTAATAGCCCTCAACTCTAGGTCTCCAGTTATCCATGATCCTTAACCCATCCCAGTTGGATGTATTTTTACAGATTTATGGTAAAGAATCCATTTATTAGGAAACAGGTGGTTTGGAAGTTCATATATGGCAAAACAACACAAGTAAAATTATATATCTATATCCGCATTAGTATACATCTTTCTTTAAAAGAGTAACTCTCCAAAGCTTGTGCACCACCATATATCTTTTGATTTTAGTTCTGGTTTGTATTTGTTCACGTTCTCCTTTGTATGTCTTCTTTTTCTTTGTATATTTCTTCTTTTGTATGTTTTATGTATCATATGTATTTGTTTGCATGTGTGGGTTTATTTAAAGTCAGTAAATGTTATAGAAAAGACTATAGTCAGAAATACTCTTCAGAATATAATTTTGAATTTTGATTGTCATCATAAAAACCCAAATATTTGAAAGTTACTGGTTTGTCCCTTAAAGTAATTGTTTTACATGAGCTATGCTTTGTGATGCCCATAAGTTATATTTAGAATAGGAATATACAATTCTTATTGTTTCATTCAGGATGATTTTACTTGTACATACAAGTAAACACAAAACCTGGCTCAAAATGGCATAATCAGTATGGGAATTTACTGACTTGTTAGTAATTTAGAGAGGAACTCGCAGTCATTTTCAGGTGGCATTAACATTAAAAACTTGTTATTTTCACTTCTTTCTGCCTTGCCTTCAACTTCAGACTGGGGTCTTTGTGGTTGCAAGATGATTGTTTACATTTCAGAACCAAAAGATAAATCAGCCAAGTCTAGAAGAAAAAAAAAACCTCTCATCTAATATTTGAAGAAAGTACAGATCATCACTTGCTCACTAAATTTACCTACTCAACCTGGAAATTCATCACTGTGGTGATGAAGCTAGAAATACACTGATGGGCTATTTTATAAGCAGATTCACCCCTGAAGGTCTGGATGTGACCCATCACAAGCCCATACCAGGCAGGAAAGTATGAGAGAGCAAAGTGTATAATTATATTATTCTTAGAGGAATGATAGATAATTATAACAGTTTATAATTATTTCAATGTATTAACTTCCTGCTGGATAATTTAAAAATATTACCTCAATTGTTTTATCCTGTAAATAAATCCTATGTCATAGATAATATAAAAAAGAGTTGATCTAGAGATTATTATTCACTTTGTTATTCAATATAACCTATATAAGAATTCTGTAAGAAATCTTTTTCAGATTTTGGTGCTGGGAAAGCTTCATTTTTTATCCTGATGTGTGAAATGTATTATTTTTCTTGATAGACAATAAGTATCATTTAATTGACTGAATTTTCTATTGCAAGAAGCTCAGGAACAAATTTGGTGCTAAATATTAATACCATGTGTGACCTTAGTGCTTATATATTAGTGTTATAATCTTCCTCCAGTTTCAATCATCCATTCAAATGATATTTTCCTATTAAAGTACATCTGGGCTTGGAAAGCAATGGCAACAGCCTGATACAGAATCTTTCTTACCCTTCTGAAAGAATGCTAAAATCAACAAGAGTAACAACTGATTTCAACATTACTAGGAGACAGAGAACACCACGACCATCGATAATTATTCAATTAAAAGAAGTGGAAAAAATATCCCAACTGAACATCAACCATCATTCCACACCAGTTCTCAGCCTGTGGGTACAGGACACATGAAAGGGATGCTGGAAAGACTCCATGACAAAGAACAGATAGGAGCAGAGGACTTAGAGGGAGCACACAAAATCATTCTCAGAAAGGGAAAGTGAAATAATAAATATACTGAACACAGATTGGGAATGGTTAGTTCATAATATTCACAGACTAATGATTTTGCTTGTTTATTTTATTTAGTTATGAACTTAAAGCTGAAAATATGTGGAATCATAATGTCAACTTTGGAGAAGCTGTGCTTCTGGGGAAGAATCAGAGAAGAGATGACAAACCTTGAAGATGACGTAGTGAAGAAAATGAAGGAAACAGAGGAGGAAAATAAGTGTCTTGCCAAAATGAAAGAAAACAAACACCATGTTTTTCCTTTCTCTCCTCACAAAAACAAACCAAACCAAACCAAAACACAACAAAACACAGAATTGGGCAGAACTGACAGAAGAAGGAACAGCAACTAGGAACCCTGCTAGTTTTTAGTTTATTTATTCTAGATAAGAATAAAAAAACAGAAAACATCAATACAAAACTGCTGCAGAAAGTCAGATGCTGCAAAACACAGATTTTCTACTGGTAGAGAGTCTCAACAACAATTGAACCATGAAGCTGAAGAAAACTCATGGGACATTGCAAACTGAACTAAATATCCTAAAAAACTAGAAATATGAAATATTGGATGAATAAAAGATACCTAAGAATAAATGTATAAAAGGATTTAAAAAAATTAAATTTGACTGAAATCAGGAAAGGAATACATGTAAATGACAAAATTGTATTAGAAATAAAGACAAAATTACAGAGTACCTAAGATAGTATAGATTTGAATGAAGCCTTAATAAAAAATATCAAATCAAGGCAGGAAAATAATGAAGACAGTAAGACAGATTTTTGTTCATTTGTTTTTAAAGTTTAAAGGAGCAGAGCAAAAGTGTTTGAGAAGGAAGAAAAGCAAAGAAGGGTGAATATTTGTATTATTGGTTTCCCTGAAGAAAAACATCAAAATAATGGACCAGAACTAATATTTTAAACCATAATCCAGAAATATTTCCAAAAATAAAATGACTTGATACACACAGTTTATCTTTTTATATTTGGGTAACACTATGCTACTACTTTTAACCAATGGACTGTGAATTGAAGTATTTTGGGAACAAATAATGTTATGCTTTTATGCTTTTCCACAACTTTTTCTCCTGCCCCAATGATCCTGAAACCCCATATTAAGATAAAAGTGCAAACATATCAATGCCTCCTAAAATACCAAGCCAGCACATGAAGGATAGTTGAAGAGAGATTTACTTGAACACACTTTTAAATTTGAAGGAGTGAGACATAAACTTTGTTTTACTATACAACTGAAATGTTGATGGGTCTTGTGGCAGCTCAACCTAACCTATTCTGTCTTATACAATTATTCTTATTAAAAATATAAAACAAGCTATGGTTTTGTGAAATAATATATGTAAACAGTAAGTTATAAAATAAATATCAAACTCTAAAGTTGGTGAACTCTGGCCTTTTACACCAGAATACCTCTGGGCAAAGCCCAGGAATTATTTTTAAAGGGTTCACCAAGTTCATAGCTATGGCTGAAGACCTCCTTTAGTGAAATGAAATCTGTACATAATTATGAAAATGTTTCAGTGAAAATCTGTTTCAAAACAAAATATATGGAAAATTTATCATTACAGAAATCGTTATTTTTCTTCTCCAGAAGATAATTTATTTTTTTTTCAGTGTGATTCCATATCATCATGCATGATTTGCACCTGTTGATGTTTTGCAAAATTCTTCATTTCTAAGATGATTGCTTTGTGTAGTTTGCACTTCTTCTATTTGAATTTGCATCATCCTCTGAACAACTACTTGTTTCTGAGCTAGGGTTCTCATTAAAGTTTTCATGGCTGATTGCAGCTGATGTGCACCATATAATCACAAAGCTTAGTCACATAGCTTGGAACAAGTATGGCATCTAGTCTTTCTTAGAAAGTAATTAGGCAAAATTTAACATCTTTAAAATGAAGATCCCCTTCTCTTTAAAAAAAGTTATTTTCCACCTGTCTTCAACTTCATTTTCATATAACATTTTTGCTTTTTTTTAATCCCCTTAATGTTCTTTCTGTGTTCTTCTATTTTTACTTATTTTGACTCAGCACCCTCAGTAACTTCTACATCTTAAAAAATATATATTTTATCATTTCCCTCTGAAGCAATGGCTTTAATGGCTTATGATTTAAAAATCTGTCCTTATCATTTATTTTCTTTCTCAAGAGAATTCTCCTTATTGATAATACTGTCATTTAATACAGTCTTCCCCTATAGTAACTTGCAGTAGTATTGTTTTTCATCCATTGTCTCATCCCACAAAAGTTTTGGTCCTTTAGGAAAGATTTTCTCTTCAATTCATATATAAGTATGACACATATGAGACCTACCATGAGCCTATTAAGTTGACAAACAATTGAAAAAGTTAGTTATGATGTTGTGCAAAGGGAGTATTCAGAAAAGCCGGGGTAGGCATGGAAAAGTTGAAGACCTGTCAAGGATACTTTACAGCGTTGTACAAAAAGAAACTATTCCTAAGAGTAATTCATGTCCTATACTATCTATCATGCAATTTCATACCATTATAAATGCATTGTCTTCCTAATCATACATTAAATTAGAAACTTCACATGTTGAATTGTTAATCTTCTGAAGATGTCTATGATGGTTAAAAGCAATACATTTTGCAAGATTTTATTAGTAAGCCAGTCGTTATAGCTTTAGTTGTCTTTCCCAAATGATATGATGAACTCCTTACGCCCACTACCTCAGAATGTGGTCTTGTATGGAATTAGCTAAGATGAGGTCATTCTGAATTAAGTTGGACCTTAATTCAATATGATCGGTGTTCTTATGAGGAGAGAAGAGACAGACACACAGGGGGAATGCCAGGTGATGATGGAAGTGAGATTGGAGTTACACAGCTGAAAGCCAAGGAGTAACAAAGATCGCCCCACAACAGAAACTAAGAGCAGATGACTGATTCTCCTTGAGCTTTCAGAGAGGATGCTTACTTGTCAACAACTTTATTTTGGACTTTTAGCCTCCAGAGCTGTGAGAGAATAAATTTTTATTATTTTAAGCTACACAGTTTGTGGTACCTTGTTACAATAGCCCTAGAAAACTGAAACACAAGTTAATGATAACATTTCATCTAGTTTGCACCCCATCTTGCTCTGAATTTTTGGGCTACAGAGCCCTCCCCAAATATCAACAAACCCACCTGTATTATGGTTTATTCTATTTTGCTTTCTGCTTTTGATTTGGGAGTATCATAAAAATATGTTAGCAACATAATACATAGATAGCTTTACTTTCATAAGCATGAATATTGAAAATTCAGTCAATATATAGCAATATAGTAGACTAGGCTCTGTCCATTAGGTTTTAAGTATCTATTCTAATAGACCAATGCTCATTTCACACCTGTCATTAAATATTTTGACTAGCACTCCTGGAACATATCATTAAAATTGTCAACTTTATAATTAAAGAACAATCCTAGATAGTTAAATGACCATAAAATATTCAAGAAAAAACAGAATTAAAAAAATAAAACCAAAAAAACCAATAACTTGGAAGACAACCTTCTTGAGTGGACTTTCAAGTAACATCGGACTAACTTGGAGCATAACATTAACTGTATTGTGACTATCACATTGAAAATGCCACTTGTATTCTTATTAAAATACATTTAAATATCTGTGAAATCTTATAAATGTGCACCAGCAGAAAAACTAAAATTCTCTGTAATATCCATGATTATCAACTATTGAAGAAATAATTTCAATCAGTATCTTGATTAGAAGTGATAATGCACCAAAACAGAACAGTCAACTGGTAGTTAAAATCGTTCTTTGACATGAGAGGAATAAAACATTTTTACAGTCTGTTTTATTTTATTGAAACAGTTACCTTTAGGTCTTTTAAATGTATTTAGAATTGTTTTACTTTACTACTGGCTTGGATTTTCTAGAAATGTTTGGGATTACGATTAAAGCATAACAACCTAAAGAAGTTTGGATTCTTAATTTTAAATGTCAGGGAAATTCTTTTTTGAGTCTTCTCGCCCCTGTTATTTCCCTCGTGATTACGGCAGTTAGCTGTGTGCTGGAATGACTCTCCTGCTGTGGTGTTAATCAGATGAGAGAAGACCCTGCTGGGAGTTGTGGTAATTACACTGGGATAGTTCATCTCTTTTTGAACTCTCTCTAGGTCTTCATTTTTCCTAACAGCAACAGTGATACTAATTAAAAATGGATGTTAATTATAAAAGTTTAAAATATCCTTCCTTTACAAGTTAGTATAATTTTTCCACCAATGAAAGTTTACATTCTTGTAGCTCCTTTGTCTAGCTCTTTGAAATGAAAAAAAAAATTAATACGACTATTTTTGTAAATGATAAATCTTTCTTTATACAGGATCATATTTTTTAATCCTCATTTAGGCATATTTTGGTGCCTCAATCTTTTTCATTTATTAATAACTAAACCTTCCATTAAACTTTATAGCTAATAAAACTGGCATCCTGCTTACAAAAAGAGTAGAATGTTTACTGAGGCTTTGAAAACCAATCTTTATTTATAGTGAGTTACTAAACATCAACTAGCTGATGTCTTTTTTTTTTCCTAGAATGACAAATGCAAATAGAATTTGATGTTAATGTATGTATATACCCATTGAAGTGTTTAATCAGAACCTCTTTTTATCATTGAATTTCAATTTCTAAAATACCTGGTATTGCAAATGAATGTGAATAATATTTACTAATAAAACTATCTCTGAAAATAATAAAATAAGCCTAAAAAATCACAAAAGTAATAGTAACATATGTTGGTCATACATAATGAAGAAAATTGCTGGTAAAATTGTGCTAACAGGATAAAAATAGGGATATTATCATAAGAAAATATTGTGCATTTTACATGCTTAATTTAAATGTGAAGAAACAATTCAAAAATTGGAACTATTAGTTGTGCTTTGATTTAAATTTAGTTTTTTACTTGGCATAGAAAGTATTCTTTAAAAATGTCCAGAAAACATCCTCTGAGGAATAAACACTTCTGACTCATAAGCACCAGATAAAGTTCTAGCAATTATTCCATGAAATCTGGGACAAAGAAGCTAATTGAGTATATTACGATAAAACTCTAGGGGGAGAAACAACAAGTTCAGCAGAACTGTCAAAGGTTTAGAATATCTCTACCCTTTATAGGATTAATCTCTCTGGAAGCATAAGATCTGAAGCAAATCATGAAAGAAGAAATCACATTTAAAGTGCTAATGTGACTGAAGAGGTTGTCATTTTAAGGATAACCATAGTATCTTTAAATATTAGATACTCAAAAAAGTTAGGGTTTTCAATTTAATCCATCAAATTCTTCTAAAATATACTTACACATTTTAAATCCAATAGGTTAAATAATAATATATTATTTAAAATAAATTTTATTTCATAATTTTAAAAATATTTGAGTACTGTAATTAAATAATGCCAAGTGCAGCATAATTTCTTAGAAATTTTTGATATCCAAATTTATTTAACTCTATGATCACCTTTGTTGATTCTGAGATTCCTTGGTTTTAGAACTCAGAATATATAGTTCATACTAAGAACCCATAATTCAGATTTAATCTGCTTACATTGTTCCAAGAATGAACAATCTGTGAGGGTCTGGACTTCCAATTCCTTACTAGACTACCAAAAATGGCTTTGATAGCCATGAACTCTAAGTGACACCATTTAAAGAA
The DNA here is from genome assembly GCF_009834535.1 of Camelus ferus. Lineage (NCBI taxonomy): Eukaryota > Metazoa > Chordata > Mammalia > Artiodactyla > Camelidae > Camelus > Camelus ferus. Next base: position 19,005,996 of record NC_045698.1, on the reverse strand, counting down.
TTGAAATTCAACACAATTTGAAAAAGGCCTAATTCTTGGAGTTCACCTAAATAAGCTGAAAACTTACATCTACACAAAAAACTGCATATGAATGTTTATAGCAATTTTATTTATAATTGCCAAAGCTTGGAAGTAACCAAGATGCCCCTCAACGGTAAATGGATAAGCAAGCTGTGGCACACCCAGACAATGAAATATTACTCAGCAATGTAAAGAAATGAGTTGTCAAGCCATAAAAAGATGTGGAGGAATCTTAAACATATATTGCTAAGTGAAATAAGTCCATCTGGAAACGCTGAATGTTGTATGATTCCAATTAGCTGACATTCTGGAAAAGATACAACTATGGAGATAGTAAAAAGTTCAGTCGTTGGCAGGGATTCATGGGAAGGGAGAGAAGAATGAATACACAGAGCGCAGAGAATCTTTAGGACATTGAAACTACGCTACACAACATTGTAATGTTGAATACATGTCATATTGGTGAAAACCCATAGAATGTACAACACAAAGGGTAAACCCTGATTTAAACTATGAACTTTAGTTAATAACAATGTATTGATATTGGCTCCTTCATTGTAACAGGTGTTACACTAACTCAGCATTACCAGAGTAACATAATTACAGGAGTGGACTGAGGTGGGGATGGTGGTGGTGAGGAAGGTATGAGGACTCTATACTTTCTGCTCAATGTTTTTGCAAACCTAAAACTGCTCAAATTAGTCCATTAATTTTAAAAAGAAAAAGATGGATTAGTTAAGCTTCTTAGATTCAATTAAGTTAAGACAAGTGTAGCTAATTTAACAGAAATAAAATAGGGATTTCAGATATCTAAATATGTTCAGGAAAATAGGCTTTGAGGTACCTTAAAACAACAATGGAATTATAATGCAGAATTATCTCAGCATCCACAGGTACAAATACTATTCTGTCTGCTGCATGACTCTTCTCTTTCTACTCCCAATGCTAAGGGTCTACTTTAATTAAATAGAAAAATTTACATTTTCATATGTTCCTTATTTTTTTACTCTCCCCCATTGCTTCCCTTACTAGTCCCATTCACACAACTTGTATAGTGAGATTTAACATACATAAATTTTCTTCAGATTCTTCATTGGCATAACTCAGTCTAGAAACACAGTTCATTCCTTAACTTGAGAGTCACAGTCCTTCACAATGCGATCCTTACTATTGCCTTTTACCTCTGAGCTTAGTGTTAATATAAGCAAATGGTGACTCAACTGTTTGTAATTAGCTACATATGTCATCCTCTTCTACAATTCCAATGTAAGCTGAGAAGCCAGAGTGATATACAGTAAAGACACATAGCAGGGATTTAGATAAGTCTGAATATGAATCCTAGCTCTGCCTCTTACCTATAACCGGAGCAAGGGCATTTCTCTGGGCTTCAGTTTTTAGATGCATATTTCTATCAACAAAACAACCGTATTTCCTTTGATTGTTCTTGTCCCTTTCTTTTTTTGTTTTTGATACATCTAATCCAAATGTTTTTCTGATCTTACTTGTCTGATAAACTATATTGGCAGACTCAAAAATTTCACATCCATTTTCTCCCTCCCAAACTTCTGAAATTTACTCAAGTTAGCCTTAGTACTGCTCGTATGCACATCCATTATGACATTTATTACTTGAGTTCAATGTATTTATTTGTTCTTACTATTAGACAATAAACTACTCTTGTATTACAGAGCCTATATCTTATCATTTTATTAGCTCCCTATGAAAAGTAGCACATAATAAATAAAAAAAGAGAAATAATCCTATCCTCAGATGTTTCAAAGCAAATATTTATATTTCTCCATATATATATATTTAAAGCTACATATGAAGCACTATGTTGAAAAGACTGTAGATTAAAAAAGTATAAAAATTATTGCTAAAAACTAATTTGCACAGGAAAAGCATTTCCATGGGAAAAAGAGTTGAATTGCAATGTAGAGCTCATAGTTTATTTGACTAATTAGTAGTTCAGGTAATAAATTCTATAAGAGTTCAGGGAAGAGAAACATCACTGTGGATTACTCCAGTTAAGTGAAATTTCCATGGAGAATTCAACTTTAATGAGAGGAGAGAAAAGGCAAGGACATTCCAGGTGGTAGGAATGAAGTAAACAATGGAGCAGAGCCAGGGATTTGCAGCATATTTTATGGGGAAAATTAAATCAATTTTCTAAAGTAAAGAATTCACTTAGGGAGGTAGTGAGTGATAAATTTGGAGACATACAGACTGCTTATGAGAAATTTGAAGGCCAAGGCTTTAGTGGAGCTGTATGATTTAGGTAGAGGAGAGTTATGACAGTTGATTCAGAAGATGGAGGTGCAAAGTATTTTTTTTCTGGAACATTTGGTCTGGCTTTGAGGTGCTCGACAATTGCCTTCTGGTTTTTCTCTAGATCTGGAGAGGTAGTTAAAAAGCCAATGCTGATAATATTTATGTGAATTAATGAGGACTAAGACTAGAGTTTTGGTACATCTTTAGCCTTCTAGTAAATTTCATTCATTGTTGATACGTCAAAGTGATAACAACATCTCCAAATAAAATACAAGAAGTTCTTTTGAAAGGCATATAGTTTCCATAGTTGTTTTCTATTGTATTTATTTCCAAAAGAAACCTGAAATAGACTGTATTAAAATCACAAGGATTCTGTAATTGTTTGAGATAAATTATATGTGTACTTCCTTTTCATTCATTAAACATTTGAATTATTACACTGTAGAAGAGAGAAAACGAATGGAATAATTTTTGCTTTCACAATGTTTACAATCTATTATGGAGACAGTTGAATTTATCAATAAGATATCAAAAATGATGAGTGGTAGTTGTTGTGTTTATAAGAAACAAAAGTTTCATGGGAGTACTTGATTTATTCTGGCAGGAATAATTAGAGCAAATGTCACTGCAAGGATTGCGCGTAGGCTCTGTTTTGAAGTATGTGTGAAATTCTGAGCCACAGAGATGGATAAGTGTGCAAGGTTAAGAACGTCAAATTAAATAGAGACAGAGAAAAACACATGTAGGGCAGATATTGAAATTGGCAGGGTCCACTGTGGGCTAAATAAATGATGAAAGGGATAGTATCTTGAGAAATAAAGAAGGTGAGATCGACTATGGTTATGTCACTGGCGTGTGTGTATTTGTGTGTGTGTGCACACTTGAGGAGCAGGGTTTTAAATATCACTTTAATAATTTTGTATGCTCTTTTGGATGGAGTGGGGAGCCACGGGTGAGGTAAAAGAAGGCCAAAATCAGAGTCTAAGAGTGATGTGCTGGGGCTGGATCACAGGCATAGCACAGAGTTTGCACTCTGATGTAAGTATCAAGGAACCACTGGAGATTTGATAGCAGAAAAATGGCATGGTTTATTAAATATCTCTGTCAGTAAAATGTAAGGGAAATACCTCTATTAGTAAAATGTAAGGGAGTCTGGAAATGAAATGTTGGGAAAAAACACAAGAAGACCATTTTAAAAATTTCTACAAAAGTTCAAGTAAGATGCAAAGTTGCCCTGAAACTCTGCCTCCCTCCAAACACAAGGTAAGGATGTGCAGGGAAAAATGAACTGGGTTCTAAAACACAAAATCTGGTCATGCAATCCACAGTTAAATACTGTAATATCTATTTAGGCAACTAAAATTTTGTTATAACAGTATTTTTTCAGGTACAGGACAAAAACTAATTATATACCTAACCAGCATATGAAGGAGAGCTTTTCTTTATTTTGCCAAAAAACAAAAAACCTTCTATTTAAAAGCAATATTAACTAACAAATCAATATAAAATGTTGACTTTTAGTATTTATAAAGCATAGCCATAGAGATATTGGATATTTCAAAGCTCTTAGAAGATTAAGTGTCGCTGTAGTCAAATGTATATAAGGGCTATATATTTCTTGTAAAGATATAATCCTCTTGTATAAATATAATTGCTTACTGGTGATGCCTTGTGTGTCATGATGTCAACTCTATTTTATATACTATAACTTTTTTTTAATTTGAAGAATTATTAATACAATTTTTTCAGTTTTCCTTACTAGAAAGTGTGATGACATATGTTTGAGAACAGAGTATTCTTTGTTGTTAAGATATTTTAATTGGAAAACTACATTATATCAGCAATTAAATAATCTAAGAATTTAAAAGTTTACATAAAAAGCATAGCCTCAACTTATTTTATCTATCATAAAATCAAATTGTGCAATAGTTCTCTCTAATCTTGACATCTCTATAATCTCTATAAGCTTGTCTTCATTTGGACAGTTATCTAGTTTTAACTGCCTTGTAAGCTATTTCAGAAGGATTTCATCATTCCTATGTTTGTTTTTCTTATAATTAAGAGAGTCTTATTTTTTAATATAGTTTGCTAACTGATTTACAGACATGTACTTACGGCTTTCCTATATTTAGACAATTTAGTGTGTAAAAATTAACTCCCATAGTCTTTATCCTTATTCAAGGAATCTTTAATGATATTTTACATATCCTTCTTGCCCTTTGTGGAATATATATAGGAACTTATAAGCCTATGCTTTTCCAAGGATACTACTACAAGGACAACCATCATTTTTGTTTGAATTTAGTTCTTTATTTTTTAAATGTACATTGTCTAAGTAACATTCTGTTACTAAACGCCAATTGAATTTCCACAGAATTATTTATATGATTTTGATTAATAAGATAACTGACAGGTAGCTCTTTCAACCTCTTTTCTGAGTTCCAAAGACTGTAAATAACCTTATGGGCTTAAAGTTTCTAAAGGAATATCACACAGATTAGAATCGCAGAAGTTTCATGAAAACTACTAACATCCTTATCCTTAAATTGTATTTTGGTTTCAATACCTTTTTAATGGATGTTAGTGTTCATAAGTCATTTTGTGTACTTTCTGTGGGGAATTATAACACTACATCATCTTGGACTGACTTGAAGTGGATCAGTCAAATAATTGGGTTCTTTCGGAAAGCTCATTTGTGCTAATTCTGTTTTTTTTTTTAATTTTTATAAACTGAGGTAGATGAGTCCTCTTATGAATTATTGGGCTTATTCTATTTCATTTGTCTCAACTATTTTTTGTTCCAAGAGATTTTTGTTTTTAAAGAAAGCTTTTGTAGTGGTGGTTTTGGTTCCTTTCCTTCCTCCCCCACAATTGTATTTAGGAAAAGAAAAAAAATCTTTGGAATTCCAATCATTGGATTCCAGGTTGTTTTATATCACAAAAGTCTTATCTAATGTCATGAGAGAGAAAAAAATTGGTCATTGTAGATGAATTGGTAATAAACAATGTTTCAGGAATCTTATTTCATATTCTTACACTAAGACAGAGAAAATTCTCTTTCATAGTCTTAGAGTAAAATAATGCAGGACAGCAAGGGCATCTGTGTCACCAGGGTGAGCCCCCGGGTGGGGCAGGACTATTTCCTAGAAAAAGAAATACGCCAGCTTCACTTGCTGACATGAGATTTTTGAGCCAGAGGTGAGGATTGAGCTCACCAGAGCCTGAATCTGTAAAATGGGACAAATAAGTAAGGAAAAGGATCCCTTTTGGCTTCTAAGGCTTGGTCTGGTGGCTTGAGCTAGATATACAGCTTTATGTAATGGAATATGTACATAAATAATCTCCTAATAGAGTAGGATAAGAATAAGGTCTATACCCCAGCTTCTCATCCTGAAAATTGAACTAAAATACCTTCCCCACTCCCTTCCCTGAAATTACGCCTTCAGATTTTGCAGATTGACTGAGGAACTGCTGATAGAATTACAGACTCAGGGGATGAAGACAATGAAAATAGATTATATTATGTTCTTGGAACGACACTTACATATACACAGATATACATATATGCAGTTGACTCTTAAAGAATGTAGGATTAGGGGCACTGATCCATCGCAGTTAAAAAATCCATGTATAATTCATAGGCAGCCCTCTGTTGATATGTGGTTTCTCCACACTCACGGTTACATCTGTGCATTCAACCAGTCATGGATCCTGTAGTAGTGTAGTATTTATTGAAAAGTATCCACATGTAAGTGGATCAGTGCAGTTCAAACCCATGTGGTTCAAGGGACAACTGTGTATGTGTGTAAATACACACACACACACACACACACACATACAGAGATGACAGCTCTGCATGTGTATTATCTCATTTTTATTTTTAATGGTAAAAGTAGAGGCTTTTCAAGGTGAAATTTTTAGCCAAGAGTAAAAAAAGATAGTAAAAATTTGGAGAGCTGAGAGTCAATCCCAATCTGTGGGATTTCAGAGTTAGTATTCTTTTCTTTCTGCTGTTACCCTGCCACCAAAAATGAAAGTTATCTGAATATAGTAAGGTATAATATTTAAAACATGTTTATCTGTTTCCTAGATTGGAAGGTATGTCAGTTTGCTAGGGCTGCCATAACAAGGTCTCACAGACTCTGTGGCTTAAACAACAGAAATGTCTTTTCTCACAGTTCTAGATGTTGCAAGTCCAAGTTCAAGGTGCCAGCAGGCTGCGTTTCATTCTATGGTCCTTCTTCTTGGCTTGAAGATGGGCCTCCTTTTCACTGGGTCCTCGTGTGGTCCTTCCTCAGTATCTGAGTATCCCCAGCGTCTCTTTGTGTGTACACATTTTCTTTTATAATGACACCAGTCAGATTGGATTAGGGCCCACCCTAACAGCCTAACTTAATTACCTCTAAAGGTTCTATTTACAAATACAGTCACATTCTGAGGTGCTGAGGTTTGGGACTTCAACATATGAATTTGGGGGCACAATTCAGCCAATAATTCAGAACATTCAGAAGGTAATTGTGGGTTTAATTAAAAGGCATTAAACTTAAAAATCAAAAAATCTGGATTAAAATAGTTTCATGATATTTCATAAGCAACTTGAAATCTCTGAACCCCAGTTTTCCATTTGCATATGGAAACAATAATAACCATCTCAAGGCAATTGCTATATGATAACATATATAGAACACCCACCATATTGCCGTATCCATACTAGTAATACACTTATTTAGTGTGCATGTTGTATTAGGGTTACCATGGATTTTTGTACATCCTACGTTTAAGGGAATAATACGATTGAAAATGCTGAAATTTAAGTAAAATGTCTTCACTTTGCCTCTGTAAGCAGCGTATTTTTGGTGATGAACATATTTGAGCAAAATATATTAAATGTGCCTTAAAATGATGATAGAATTTTTAAACAGCTCCAGTGTAGACACTTTAGTTGTATTTAGTCCTCCATAAAACTCTTTCCATGCATCACTGATTTATAGAGAGTTGCACAAACAGGATAGGCCCGTGTGTTAAAAGCACGCGCCCTTTTTTGGTGATTGCCCTCAGATTCAACAGACTAATGATTGTAATAATCAGCCATCCTGATTTTCAACTGCATGGTCTTAACTATTCTGCTATTTCAGGCTTGTTCCTCAGTCTAAATCATTAATCTCTTTAGGACTCATTATTGCCTCTTTTTAGGCATATTGATTTGCATTCAATTTTTGCTCTGCCCCTTTTCTAGCATGGGTTTTTCATAGCAAAGTATTCTTGTTGATTGATGTGAGGGCATGCTGTTGTACTACTTCACCTTAAATACCTATTTCCCCTCACCACTTGAGTCCACTCTTTTAAATGCTTTAACCGCTTATATGTCTTTGTAATGTCCTTCTATGTAAGATCAGGTACAGTGGGTTGACTGTATTTTCTAGTGCAAATTAAAAATCCATTTGTTCAGCTTGATTTATGCTTACTGACAGCTCTGTGTATTTTTCACTGTGATGTGAATACATGAAGGACACAGCATAAAAACTGACTGCATTGTACTCCATCTGCACTGTGAGGTAAATGTGATTGGAGCAATTACTACTGTCTAAGTTTTTATTCCTTTTTTCATTAAGGCTGTTATCATGCCAGGGACAAGGATAAATAATACCCAATACCTGGTTTTTATTAGTTTCTGTCTTTGTTAAATGTGAATGACATGGAAGGCAATAAGCAAGGCTATAAAAACTCATAAATAAAACATTAGCACTTTTTTTAATAGTGCAGGTGTAAATGTCACTAATGAAAAAAGAATAAATATATGATGCTAATTACGTTGGTATGTCTAAGTGTAAAATATGAAAGGAAATGTAGTGCTTGACAAGAATGAAAACAGGAAATCAAATATATATATTTTTTCCTAGTAAATACTCATTTTCTTTCACTTGTCACATAAGAGTAGGTTGTAGTGCTGGTTGGACTGTGTGTTAGGCCTGTTTTATAGGGTGATATTCTAAGCACAGTAAGTCACGCATGGCGATTATACCGTCAGCAGCTGGCCCCACACTGATACATACAGAGAGACCCTACATCCTAGAGTATGTGTTTCTCTCTGCTTCTTCTGTCAAATACTCAGCACACAGTACATGCTTCATTAGGACTTCCTATCCTTTTCTTCTGTAAATGTAACAATTACTTTTTTTCTTAGTTTATGCAAACAGATAGGAAAGCCAAGTGTGTTAGAATTATATTTAACCAAGTATAAATAGACCAGGAATTAATATTTAAAAAGACGCTTGATAAAGTTTATGAACTATAAACAAAGTTTTTAAAAACTGTATTTGCTCTCTTGTTTTGTTTGTTCCTCTACTTGGTCTAGAAAGAAAAGTCCACGTTGAAGTTCATGTTTGCTTTTGGGTGTCTCATTGTTTCCACTGGTGTGGGGTAGGGAGACAGACTACCACCTCGCGCATAGACAGAGTAGGGAGCCACACAGAGATCAGATTCTAAGAATTCCTCAAGATTAATTCTAAAAATCATTCACTCTTCTCTGATCGTCGAATGCCACTGTATCCAGAAAACCAAACCAAACAAAAAGCCCAGGGAACCTGAGTGTGATTCTGCTTGCTTTATAAATTTATGCTTTGTCTTAGATGCAGCAATTGTTAAAATTGAGAGGTTTAGCCCATATATAATTGTGAGATCCTGTTTTAGAGATGGATAATATTTGGATCAGAGGTGGTAATTGACTCTTCTAATTTCACATGGTCACTGAGTCTCAAAATCAGAATTCAAACTGGAATTCAACACAACACTTTGCATTCAAACCTCAATGCCTGTATATCCCAAGGGATTCAAGCCCAGACCTATGTCCTAAGGAATACGCCCACTTACCGAGATGTGGCTTCTCAACACATCCATTTGGATGATGCAAACACATCTGTATTCTAAATTGCTAACAGTCAGTCTTCAATTTGTACTTTTTTTTCTTAAAATCATTTGCTTATTTTTATTTGAGAAAATCTAAGAAAAGTGAGAACAGAAAGACCAGATGTTTTAAGTTTTTCACATAAAATGTTCTAGATTTTTAAAATTTATATTTAATATTTATAATTACAATGATTCAGAATTCAGGAATTTTTACAAACTGAAATTTACAAATTAAATTACTGGTATAAAAATTCAATTTGTATATATTTCAATGAATGACACACCATGTAATCAGTTTCTTAAGCCTGGAACTGGCCTTCATATTTCACAACTTTTTCTTCCCTGCTCACTGCATCCAGCCTATCACTTTGTCCTGTACCTCTACTGACAGATATTTCTTGTATTCATTCACACTTATGTATCACCACTGACATCACTGATTACTAGAAACACTTTCCTCCTCTCTCTCACAGCGGCCCAGATACTGCAGTGTCTGCAAACAGCTCTCCATAGACACCATCTTCTCTCCCTTCCATCTTTTCTTCACACTGCAGTCCAATGATTTAAAGCCTGGCATACCAAATCCATTTCATTCTGCAACACTCTTCTCCTCATTTTTGATAGTTCAACCACTCTAGATTTCTTTAAGTCTCTCAAAGGAACCCCACTAACTCCTGTTACAGGGCCTTTGGATGGCTGTCCTTTGACCTGGAAAGGTGTTTACCACCAGAAACTTACTTAGCCCTTGTCTACATCTATTCATTTTTCTTCTTTAATTTCAAACATTATTTCCTTAAAATACCATTCACTGAGCTTCAAATTAATACAACCTTCATTCTACTTTGTAGCACAGCAAAAAGATTCTGCTTTATAGTATTTTCAATTGTAATTGAATATTTACTTGCATGATTATTTAATGTCTTCCCTACTTTGTGTACAAATCTATTTTATGAGGAAAATGAACATGTCTGATTTTTCTCATTGTTACATCCTGTGGGTCTCATGCACTGCCCAGGATAAATTATTTAATAAATAAATATATGTTAAGTGACTGAAGTCACGTTTCATGCTAAAGTTAATGTTCCCATTTTATATTACAATGTAACCTAATTATGTGTAAACATCAAGCTAGAAATAATCTGTTTTCTAACTGATTATTTTGAAAGTTTTAACATTGAATAAATTTTGAAGAAATACAATGAAAACCAGCATAATTTTTACTAAAATTTATTATTTTTTGGCATTTTGCCATGTTTGCTTCATCTAGATTTCATTCTCTTTCTTTCCTTTTTTCTTTTCTGAATCACTGGAAAGTAAGTTATACATAGCATAACACGAACCCTTATCCCTAATTACCTCAACATCTATTTCTTAAGAACAAAAACATTCTTATCCATATCCTAAATAGCATGATCACATCCAAGATATTTAAAAATAGGTGACAATCTCTTGAAGGTTATAATAAAATAATTCATAAATGCTTCTGAATTTTATTATAAATTTGTTATGTGATAAGATATGTAAAATGCCTAGCATTATATCTGTCACAATATCCTAGAAAATGAATTTGATAGTTTATCTTTTTACAAAGATTCTAAATGTTAAACAGGGATTCAAACTGAGGCCTTTGGAACTCCAAAGGACATGTAATACTCTACCATACCATGAAAAATCTTGATCATATTAGTGACATTGTGGAAATTAGACAGTAATTCTGAGGGCTTAAATAGACAATGTAATGTGAAGGCTTTCTATGTACCTTTGAATGCCAAGTGGATGATAGGAGATGCACCCAATGTATTAAGAAATTTTCTTCTCTAAGATTGGCTATGTTACTATATGTGGATATACAATATTTTTTTTCTGAGCTCATTATGGTATGACAATCACTGATAGCTTCTATAGATAGAAATAGAATATTAAACTTTGTCTAACACTTCATTCTAGCCATATTGTTGCAAGGTTTTATTTCTTCAAAAAAATTATTGTATTAAAATATTTAGTGATCAGTTCTGGAAGAGCATTGAGCAGACTTGACCAGGAGATATTTTAGTCAAAAAGGAATCCTTCATTTCAAATCACATCGCCTGAAAGAACTGTTGTTCCTGCCATTCATGGGATATTGCCAGTTCCATAATTCATAGAACTTAACGCCTTGATAAAATGCATAGATTTCTACCAGAAAAACATACATCCAAGCATATGTGCCTCCTTTACAGCAAGTCTCTGAGGAAGAAGTTGAGAATATGTCAAGTGTATATTTACTACCCTACCCTTAGCAAGCAGAAATGGTCTCTACTCAGAAAGAAGAAAAAAAAAAAAAAAAAAAAAGATCAGCTGCAAAAGCAGAAAAAGAAGGTGACTATGGAGAAACATCTAATGAGAAAGAGAAGAAAAAGTCATAGAATCAGATTAGGAACTCATAAGCATATGAGTATAGAATTGAAGGGTATTTCTGGGCCAAACGTGATTTCTGAAGGGCCGCAGCAATACTGTTTTTATAAATTTGTATTCTTTTTCTTAAAGGAGGGTTCCCTAACTTGTATGAGCTTCAGGTCCAACAATAGTTACATATTCCTATATCAGACTTTAAAAATATTAATAGAGAAATTGAGAAGAGTCATCATTACTGGACACATTGAATTGATACTTTGAGAGATATTTCACCAAAAAAGCATGTTTTTAAAAATAATGGAAACCACAGTTAAGAAGCAGAGATATAGAGTAAATATTCAAGATAACTAATATAAAAATGTGAAGCTTATGAAATGTCAGATAAAAAAAGAACAGAATTAAAAGAAGTATCACATTTACAATATAAGAAATTTTCTTAACTTGTACAAACTTTGTCCCTATAGACAGAAAGTGGATAGTGAGTACTAGCAATATTTAATTCATTAATTGAATAAAATCTTATTGAGCATCTTCAATTAGTCAAGCAGAATACTAAGCACAAGGGATTCATCAATAGATGAGAGAAGCCAGGCTGCTCTTCTCACAGGGTTTAAAGAAGTCAGGGGAGGCATACAGTAAATGAATAAAAATATCATTGCACAAGATCATTTCAGGTCAGTATATATCCAAAATATGAAAAAGTGGAATGAAATGGCCACAAGTGGTTGGGAGTATGACGAAGTATAATGCTGAAATTATATGATCACTAAGCATATAGAAAATGTACAGCTACATGGAAAATAATGCAATTAAAATATTCTCTAATACCATATACCTTATACAAAAACAAACTCAAAATAGATTAAAGGCAAAAATACTAAGACCCAGATACTATGAACCTCCTGGAGGAAAACATAGACAGGACACTCTTGGACATAAATTGTGGCAATTATTTTTTTGGATCAGTCCCCCAAAGTAAAGGAAATAAAAGCAACAGCAAACAAATGGGACCTGATTAAACTTAAAAGCTTTTTTGCACAGCAAAGGAAACCATTGACAAAATGAAACCATTGACTTACTGAATGGGAGAAAATACTTGTAAATATGACCAAAAAGGGATTAATACCTACCATATACAGGCATTGCATACAACTCAACATCAAAGACAAACAAACAAAGAAAACCCAAAAAACTGATTAAAAAATGTGCAGAAGAACTGAATAGACATTTTTACTTTTATGCTGTATTTTATATTTTATATGGAAAATTTCTTAATTTTTCTTTAAGGGCATCATAATATAGTATACCAGATCACTTTAATCTAGTTGCAATATTTTGTTTTTAGAGTTTTTATGTACCACATATTAATTCAGAACAAGACTTATTTTATAAAATAAATATTTCTCATGGTTGAATTGAGAAAAAAATCTGTGCTATAGAGTAACTATTTAAGGCGATAAGTTCACCCACTTCCTGTTTTTTAAAAATTTTATTCACATTTATGTCAGGTTGATATTTTAAATCACATTGTGTATCTAATTAAATTGATTAATTAAAAAATATTGGGTAAGACTAACATTACTGAACATGAAAAAAATTGGTATCATGAAAACCCAGGTGACTCACTTAAAAACTATAACAGAGAATTTGATGCACTTGCTGAAAAAAATTAATATATAGAATTGCTATTTTACTGGCCATAATTACCCAGAAATGGAATCTCTTAAAGAATTGTATTCACAGTAGTAACAGAAATCCATAAAATTACTTAGGAATACAATTTACAAAAATAGATAAGCTGTTCACAAACTTAAAAAAACTACTAAAATTATTAAAATGCAATAAAATCCAGAATAGAGGGGAACAACTAGTATTTCTAGAAATTTTAACATTGAAAGGTGTAATTTATAAATATAACATATTAACAAAATCCAAAATGTTAGAGAAAAAATTTTAATATTTATGTAGCAGAATGAACTTCAAGAACTGAAGGTATTCTTTTGAAAATAATAATTGAACTTCAGAGAAATATTTTACAATGTTCAGTAGAGTGGATATTTATAGTCTACAATCCAACAATTCCATTTCTAGAATATAATACAGAGATATTTTCTTAGAAAAAAACTATGAGACATAAAAGAATACTTAAAACATAAGTAAGAATATGTTTGTAAAATCATTATGTTGGAAACAAAGTTATGTCAATCAAAAAAGAAAGAATAAATAAATTGTGAGTGTATTTATTCCAATAAATACTTTGCAGAGATAAATATATATAAATTTGACCACATTGATGAATAGTATAAATCTGGTATTAAATGCTAAAAACAAACAAACAAAACCAAAACAAAACAAAATAATAAAAAAAATGCTGAAAACAGTTTCCAGGAAAATACAAATGGTATATTTCTTCCATAAAGTTTAAAAATATGAAAAACAATACCATATAATGTTTACATATATATATTTAATTATGTGTATTATAACATATTCAGAAATGCATGAGAATAAGAAGCATCAAATTCAAGATAATGGTTATCTCCATCAAAAGCAGTTTATGCAATAAACAAGGATTGCAAAATCGTCTTAGTCTGACTTGGTGATTTTTTTTTTAACTGAATGGTAGTTACACAGATGTTTCTGAAAATAATTTAACAAAGTTCTAGAGGTCTTAAATATAGATTCCTCCTAACACATCTCTGTAGGATAAACACATATTCCTCTGTAGAATATACATATATTCCTTTTTCTCCCATTTTTCAACCTGATGCTCTGTGATAGTGATTAACAGCTGGGAATGGAGATGACTGAAATGGGCAACTGGAAAACCAAAAGCAGATTTCATTTATGTGCTTAAATCAAATCTTTTGATAATGATTGCAACATGATGTGAAATGCTTATTGCTAGTGAATCATAGCTGGTCAGAAGAATATTTGGCTATGAAGAAAGCTTCTTGATTTTCTTTTAATAAGAAATAGCTGTAAGACAGCTCTGGCAAATCAAAAATTTGGAATAGAGCAGCATAGTAACATTCTTGATTGCCCCTCCCCAAGACTGAATCCCCTTAGTAAGGTACTCAATAAAGCCGAACCTAATGGAATAAGTGCACAGGCTTGAATAAACAAGGGCTTCTTCTTTTTGTAAGTCTTTTAACAAAGATGTGGATTAAAAGATAAATGATACAAGGATAGGGAAGTATCCAGCTTTACAAAGGAGCGGATTCGTTCTTTGAGGACGAAGCCCTCAGTACAAAGGCTCTCACATACTAGACACTTTCATCACCTTTACACATCAGTTTTTTCCTTCTTGCGTATAATTAAGGTACATTTCCATTTACATTTTTTTAAAGCAAAATCCTTGAAAAGCTGTTTGAAATTAAGAAAGAGGGTTACGGGGGAATTGGCAGACCTATTAAGAAAGAGAATAGAAAGATAAAAATAACTTCACATTATAATAACAGGAATGATTTTAAACATCAGCATGTCTAGACATAGAGTTGAGCTAAGAGGAAAAATATGAATACTGCATTTCTATCTCATCTAGTTGTATACTTCCTCATACTTTCCTAAGTGAGGACATGCCTTGCTGTGCCTCAAATCTAAGGGAGAAAATGAAATAAAGTATAAGATAAATATAATATTATAGTTTATAGACTCCTTCAAGCATTGGAAAGGAGCTTAGGTATGATTTAACCAAATCTTTCAGGAAAATTGGGGCACAGAAAAAAGTTGCACATATTTATGAGAGAAAAGTCAGTCATTATGAGAACAAGGATTAACATGTAGGACTGCTAGCCCTTGTTTGGTGACTTTTTGTTTATATGAAGAAAAAAATAATAAAGCCATTCACTTATCTAGTTGAATAACAAGTTTATTAGACACACCTTATTAATCAGATATTTTCCAAGGACTGAGGATAGAGTTGAGAACAGGACATGTTTCCTATTGTGATACAGTTTAGATTCTAATGGGGAGACATAATTAAAATATGGGAAAAAAGGATAAAAAGTGATCAATTAAAATGGTAATACACAGAATAAAATGAGTGAATGTGATATCACCTGACAAGGTGATATTTGAGGTATGTCTTGAATAACAAAGGTTTTGCTTCATGAAGAAATAGGTTAAGAATATTTCAGGCAGAGAGACTTGAGACTCACAGATTTGAAAAGACAGAATGAATTTTAGTTACCCAAGATACAAAAAGCCATTGGCATATTTTAATCAAGACGGCTACAAGATTTGGCCACTGGGAAAAAACTGATCTATAGAGGGGCAATAATGGAATCAAAGTAATCAGTTGTAAGTCTATTGCTTTAGTTCAGACAATATATAACAGTGCTTTGGTTAAAGTGCCAGCCATTAAAAAGGGGTATCATTGGATATTTATGTTTATACTTTGAGCCTAGACCTAACAAATATTCAAGATAAACAATGTGAGCTGTGAGAAATAAGATGAATTAAAAGTGAATTCCAAGTTTTTGGCTTGAACTACTGAGTGGGCTGTGACATCCTTAAGGAGAGAAAGAACAGGGCTATGGTACGTAAGAGTTGGGAATTCACATTTGGACATGTTGCATTTAAGAAATGTATGGGACAACAAGATAAAGATGTCAAGGAGTTCATCGGATAGATGAGTCTGGAGTTCAAAGCACTCCTCTTATTAAAGGGATAAATGTGAAGGCATATATATATGGATGCTATTCAAAGCCATGTGGCTAAAGGAGTTTTACCCTAGTGAGACTACAGAGAAACAGGGGTAGTATAAATTCAAGCTCTGGGTAACTGTAGCCCAGTGAAGAGAAAGCAGCAAATGCAACTGAGAAGAAATGTCCTGTGAGGTTGTAAGAAAATTCCAATACTATGATGTCACAGAAGACAGGAAGTAAATGTGTTTCAAGAAGGTAGTCAGTTCCATTAAATGACATAGATAGGTCTCATAAGATTTAAAAAAAAAAAAAAGTCTTACATCTTTCAGATTTGTCATATTGTAGGTCACTGTTGACTTTGACAGGAGCAGTTTTATAATAAAGGTTGGAGGAACATTCTATGAAATTGTATACGATGCTAGTTAAAAAGGGGGAAAGAACTGAAACAATCTGAAGGAAAGAAGGTTGAGAAATATTCTTAATAGGTTTCATCTGGCTTGTACTAACTTTCATGATTTGAGAAATTTCAGTGGCATTTTCAATGAGGAAAATCTGGCCCTATATAATTAACCTGAGGAATTCATCTAGGCAAAAAGGTTAACGCTGACAGAAATGAAAGTTAAATCATTACTATTCAAGTGAAATAAATAGTCCTGCTTCACTGTGTAAAATGATTACCTCAAAAAATGATGTATGAAGTGAGTCTGCTGGTTAGGGAGAACATTACATGGTTGATTACATGATATGTAAAATTACCCAGTACTTTAGAATAATAGGTAAGAATCCTGCTTCATTTCTATTTTATTTTTCAATCTATTTAAAAATATATTGCTTTTTAAATTTATTTTCTTCTTGAAATATATCAATGTTTAGACAGGCATTTCTAAGATTTAAGTCACTCTAGAAATGAAATACACTGTAGGATTTTTTTTTTTTTAACAATTCCAGATATTCTTTACATAAGTTACTTTCCCTGCAGTCAGTTGTATAGTTAATTGGCTAGTTCTTCTGTTTTTAAGATAGTTTTATTTTGATTGGTAAAGCCATCATAGTGATTTGAGAATACAAACTGTGTCAATTATATTCAAAGAGTCTAAAAGATACCCTTAAAGAATAAATAGGACTCGAACTTTATTCTGCAGTTAAATACAGTGTTAACTAATTCATTAGCTAACATTGTTGGCTGGAGTAGGTAATATTGAGCCACTACCAACAAAAAGAAAGTGGCTGTTGACAATGATTCAACCTTACCTTGAAATGGAACTCCAACTAATTGTGGGTGCTAATTTTAATAAGAGCAATTTATATTTTTGATGCAATGAAGCTTTTCCCCTTTCTATGGCAGGCATTTTTTTTGCATATTAGGAGAATAATATATCGAAGATATGTTCATTTAGAAACAACATACATCCAACCCCAGAATCATCAGCATTGCATGGTATGATGTAAAAGATTCTTAGGAACATCAAATTAATTAATTAGAATTCCTACTCTCTTTGTTCCTATAGGGTCTAGGGGAGACAACTGCAGTATAGCTTTCAAAAATAAGGTTAAGCATTACTCTGATTTATAGTCTTGCTTTGTTGTCTTCAGAAAAGCCTGTGCTCATTTTGTTTTTAATAATAGTGGCTTGACTTACTTCAAAACAATTGAGGGATTTTTTTTTATCACTTCAAAGAAAGGCATATTTCCTAACATCTATTTTTAGTGTAAGATAATCAACTCTAAGATCTTCAAATGGGTTTGTTTGTTATCTGTAACAAATTCATGAGTTAGGGCATATGATTTTAGAATAGAAACCTATAGAGTTAAAAGCAGAGAATTGAAATACTACCCATTTAAAGGTGGACTCCAACTGCTCATAATTGTTTGTGAATACAGAAAGTGAGAATAAGGGAAAAAAAGCCCTAATATTTCAGATTCATTTTCATGATCCATTGGCCAGCTGCTACAAGGAGAATCATTAATGAAGCATGTGGTTTCGTGCTGTTTGGCCCCACAGCATGAGCCATGCTTCACCTTATGGTCACATTCTTTACTCGTTCCTAACACCAGAAAAGGTCCGTGTGTTTTGAACACATTAAAATAAGATATGTACATATTATTCAGCTTTCTTTGAAAATCACTGACAGCTACCACACCATTTGCAAGAGTGACAGCGTTCAGCGAAGCATTGTTCTGTGAAATAGAGTACAGAATCACACAGTGTGAAAGGAAAAAATGTAAAAATTAAGTTTTCCAGAAGCTATTATTTAGTAAGGTTTTGTTAAGGAGTTAATACTGTAACAGCTCACCTGTAATTTTTGTTTCTTCTTCTGAGAAAAATTGGCTTTTGCAAACAATCAGATTGTAGTATTTATTATATGTTTTTGATGCTCCCATCATTTGCTAGTTTTGCATTGCATTTCTTAGGACTGCAGAAAACTATGCGGTCTTTGACATTACAGCTTACAATTGAGTGTTGACAGCATAACAATGAGATTTTCTTATGAAGGTTATTCTTACAAGCATTTAAAAATAGAAATTCATAAATGCACTTTAAGTTCTGGCTTGTCAAAAGTAAACAGTACTGCTTTTTCTTAAGCTAACCTACTGGTTACAGAGATTGCTTAGTTGATTTGAGGAGTGTAAATATGGAGCTCATTTTTTTTTTCTCTGCATCTTGTCTTGGTCTTGAAATTGAGATTGATTTTCAGATGCAAACAATTTGTAGAATTCCATCTGTGAATACTAGCTGTCATTAAAAGATGAGTCTGTATCCTATGTTTATCTACTAAAACATGCCTTAACTCAGAATGTTTAACGTAAGTTAGAAAAGCCATTAAGTGTGCTTTCTGACATTATTTAGTTCATTATACCAGGAGTTTGTTCTATGAATAATACATTGTGCATATAAGGAAATTAGAGAAATATAGTAACACAGAGGGCCACACTCCTGGCACTAGCTGAGTTAAAATTATAGCCGAAGCACTTTCCTGGATATTGTGGATATAAGATAAACTCACTGTAGTTATCAATTGTTATATAAAGCATAATGGTAGTTTTAAAAATCCTTAGAAATTTCATATTTTTCTTTTTTTCTCAGAATCTCTCGTCTTTGTTTCCTCAGAAAGAAAGGACCTCAGGTCAATGGGAAGGTAATCTGCAGAGACGTTCTCAGAAAGGCCTGTATCGAGGGGAAGTAGGAACAGAGTGGGGAGTGGGACTTCAACGTTGTGGCACCAAAGGACTCAACTGGTCCAAACGTCAGCTTGGGAGCTAGGATGGATCTTGAGGCAAGGAGGCCAGGACTTAAAATCCAAGCAGAATTACTCACTGAATATGGGCTTCTCTGAGGACAAGATACAGCCTTGGGCAAGGTGGCTTTCTTCCTCTAAGAGCAATTCTCAGTGAGGGGCTCAGCTTTCAGTAGCTTGACAAGTTCCTGTCTACCAACACTTCTTTTCATGAATTTAGGCATATTCAAAACTTTGGTCTATCATTTAAAGTCTAGCATTGTTTTCATAATTAATGTATAATATTACCTTAGATACTGGAAGAGATCAGAAAGTTTTCACCCATTTTAAACAATGAAAATGCTATTTATTAATTTTTCTATGCTGCTAATGATACTGATGGCTTATGCATATGTGTGTTGTTTTATTTGGGGGTATTGATATTTGTCAAAAAAGCATTACACAGTCAATTTTCGGTAAGAAATCACCTAACTGTTTTATTAGGAGTTTGAACACATGTTTAACCAGCAGGAAATAAATACTAACATGGAAAAAAAAAAAGATTAAAAAAAATCTTAGAGAAAATACAGCATTTAAAATGGCTGAATATATCTCATTATGAAAAATGTATTAGGTAAATTTTAAAAAGAAAAAAAAAGCTACATTTTAAATCACCCAGTAAACTTACATAAAAGTGTCACATTTGTGCTTAGCAATATGATAACATAATAGAGTTCAGTAAAACCATTCATTCTTCAGAATTCCTAGACGGGATCCTTAAATTATATCTTCTTGTCAAGCTTTCACAGGGTCAATGTAATTACCCACTTTTTTTTAAGTAAATTGAGATTCAAAGAGGATAAAGAATTTTGCCATTTAGTTAAAAACATGAAAATGTGATCATGCTCCATATTCTCTTGAGAAACTTCTATTTAAAATCAGTGAAATCCATTATGTAAGAGTAAAAAAGGGTGGAGAGAAAAAAAATCACAAAAAAAGGAAAAAGAGAGGAGACACTGCCTTTGCACATTATAATATGTGGTAAAGAAAGAGAAACACATGAACATGCATTAACTTGATGGATCTCTGTACCCCACATTTTGAACTGTAGTTAGTTAAGTGGTTCAACAAAAGTGAGCACCTATTATGCACAAGGGACAGACACATAAATCACCACTCACAGGGGCTACCTTTTGGAAATTAGGGATTCCTCTCCTTAATTAGAGTCTCTTTAACTTTAAGAAATGCAATGGTATAGAAATAAAGCTTTTTTGTTTTTCCAAAGAGAGATTGCTTTTGTTGTTTTCCTTAAAAACTCATATAATAACTGATAATATATATACATGTAACGTTAGGGCTATCATTCAATAAGCTGTAACAAACAATTATGAGTTTAGGATTTTAAAAAATCTATTTGTAACTGATTGCATAATGACATTTTGACTTAAGAATCATTCTATTTCATGGAATTAATAACTTGGTAGTGGTCGGGCAGATATTACTATATAACTTTCAGAAAGACATTTGGTGCATTTCTAGAGTTCATATTCCTATCTTTCTGATATATAAACTTAATTCTAATGTAACTTCTAGTATGCCTTTGTCTGAGGCTTTCCCTCTGGCTTCTGCATGTTCTAAAATTTAGCAAGAAAAGTTACATGAAATGTTAATGTTTAGATATGAAGTTCTGAATACAAAGTCATGTGAGAAAGTAAACATGATTTCTAGAGCCTAATTATTGTCAAAACAGAACACAGAATAAAGTTTAAAGTAATTTTTTATATGTAATTTTTAGAGGTATAGGCCTAAGGGCTGAGCAAGAAAAAAAAAGAGGAACAAATGTGTAAAATAGAATATATGTGTATAGAGAAAATTCTTCTGTATTTTTTCCAACATTTTATTTAAGATGTTCAAACATTCTGCAAAAGTGAAAGAAATTTACAATGGCTATACATCATCTACTATTAATAGTTGTGAAATAAAATTCACATTTTATGGTAAGACAAAAAAAAAATTCAACATAAAATTTTTCTCTACCCTTTGGCTTCCCCTCTCCCCGCTACTGTGCATTGTGTATCCACCTTATGCATCTATCAAACTCCCCCCATCGGCAGAAATACTTCTCAAAAATGGCAATATTCCCCTAGCATCAACAAGACAACTCCTTAAAAGATAACATTCCTTCTTGACCTTGTAATGACCCACCACTTTGTACCTGCAGATCTAGACTGTGTAAACTGTCAATAACACATATTGTACAGCCCTCTGTCTCAAAAAAACTATATAACTGTGCTTTGTCTTGTAATGGGTGGAACAGTTCTAGAAGCTTTCTGAGAGGCTGTTCCCAGGTTATAATCTCCATCTGGCTCTAATAAAACTTTTCACCTCATTTTTAAATCGACTGATTAATTTTGGTTGATATATTTTTCTCTAATATCCTACATTAATATGTTTACTTTAAAATATATCTGCCCATTTATCCAGCCCTTTTCCATTCATGCTTCTTTTTCATGTATTTTAAAGTTAATGTTATTATTTTTAAACTGTTAGTCAAGATTCTTATGATAGCTGCGCCAATCATTGCAAAAATACTTTCTCAATCAATCCTGCCTTAAACACTCTATTCTATTTAATATTGCAACTCTCCCAAACCCCACTCTCCCACACACAGGCAACCAAATTCTTATTACATCATCTATATTTTTATATACTCCTTACCACTTCCCAGCTAACTATGACAGTGTAAACACTATAAAGGCAGCAATTTCTGTCTTTAATGCTCTGATTTATTTGAAAAGCCTAGAGGAGAATCTGGTGCATAATATGACCTCAGTATATATTGTTTGCATTTTATTGTGTGTATATATAATGACACAGATGTCTCATTGCACAGTATCCTCAAGTTTATAGGCTATAACTTCAAGTTTCCATTTGCAGTCTTATAATTTTAAGATACGTATATAACTCTGCAAATTGATCCACAAGCCCGTTCCCAATAATGTCTTCCATTAATTTAAAAACTTTTTTTCAATTTCTTTCTAAAGTTATATCTCTGTCCTGGAGCTCTAACTTCCAAGGTATAGTTTTAATTAAGAATAATTATGAATAAACTGAGTTCATCCTTAGTTTGCATGTCACTACCAATTTAATTTCCATTTGTTGATTCTGCTATTATCTATTGCCAAATTCCTACTACTTGTTTCTGCTACTTTTTCTAGTTGTTTGTACTACTTCTGTGTTGACACAGATATCAAAATTAATAAGGTAATTGAATACCACAGACATATAAACATACAGTCTTTCTCTCTTCTCTTCACGTCTCTGTCTGGAAGACCATACATAATTTTCAAGATGGAAAGAGTAATGTTAGAATGACAAAGCAGTAGGCTGGGGTTTTGATAGTGCTCCTAGTCTTTGTCATGCCCTCAAATTGACACAAAGCCGGGCTCCTATGCTTCTTATTTTAAGCTGTGCAGTGCTTCGCTGTTTTGACAATCTGTTTATTATGATGAGGTCTCAGCTTTGACTTAATCTTGACATCAGTTGGCTTTTAGCTGAAAATCTGCAATTGAGATGGTGAAGCCGTCACTCTTGTTGACCTTTTAACAGCCTGGTGACAGAGACTCATTCCCTTTTGCTAGACTTTAGTTAACCAGAGATTCTGTGGGCCAGTTTAAATCAGAGATTTGGAAACAGAAGCTAACAACCTGACAAATAGGATTAAAACATTCAATGTGTGAAAACATGCTTGTTATTCCAGCAGATGATAGAAGAATTTTGGGTTGGCTTGCATAAGCTGCTTTTCAAAATACATGAGCCAAATTCAGCAGATAATTTTTTATTTTTCCCTTTGGCTTTGCTTGTGAAGATGCCTCCTAAAAGTAAAACTGTTCAATTTAGAGAATAGAATATTTTAGACTAAAAACTTCCCTGGTAAAATTCAAGGTCAATGGATGTTGGATGTCAGAAATTAAAAATATGCATATAAATAGAGTGTTTTATATGGCTTCAATATAAAATACTTTTTAAAAATATTGCAAAGACAAATGTCTTTAAATTATTAAAGCTTAAAAAAACAACATCCAATAATAAGGTTTCAAAAACACTTAACATAAATTACTTATATAGCAATATACATTTCCTATAGTTACATTATTGTGATCTAAACTTAAAATATTGAAAATATGAAACTATTGGTATTTATTCCTTAATAACATTTATAGGAAAGAGTGCTTGGTTATATGTTCCATTTTTATCAAAAATCTTGTGCTCTTCAATTGTATATGATTACCCTATGAGATTCTCAGAAAAAGTGTATTCATGATCTATATTTTAGGGTCATATTTTCTGTCCTTTCCTTACAATTTTCCCTTGTAATCCTTCTCCATTACATGCCTGATTCATATTAATCCTTTAATAGTAATTCTACCTCATCATTATAATAAATCATTTTAATGAGCATTTTTAAAAACACTTCTGACATTCTTCTCAAGCATTTAATAGCACAAATTAAGTAAATGGCAAATCATGATTTCATTTGTATTCTCTGTGATAATGTTATTCATAAGACATTATTTTGGCACTTGTGTGAATGCAGCTCTCTATTTCCATGGAAATTTATTTTTATTTTGTTCTTAATTAAGTCAAATTGACTCATTGTTCTAGATGGTTTAGTTAACTGGCTTAGGGTACCTAAGAAATTATTCAGGTACAAATGGGAAAAAAGAAGTTTCACACTTTTAACAAGTGGTTTTTTGTCCTGTTCAACATTTAAAAAGGCATTAATAATTAAAATTTGGGAGAATTTATATAGTATTCAGAATTTCTGCCTTATGTTCAAAAAGATCGGCTGAGGGGGATGCAGGAATAAAATTTGCATTTGGAGTGTGTTCTCCAGTTTAAGGATACATTTAACTTTCATACTGTGCTGCTTCACTACTTTATATTAACTTCTTATCTCTTATAGGCCAATGAGATTGCATTGGCCATGACAGGATTTTTAAGAGTATTGGGGAAACCTTGTCCCTGTGTCACCTGTTAAGACTGGTTTGTCATCTATCAAGATTAGTTCTAATCTCAGCATAGGTACAGGGCCTAGTAACTAATATTCTTATCAGTAGCCAGGTAATTAGGTAGAGTACAATTTGTTAGGATTTTAGTAAACTAAGAAGGAACTATCTGTAACAGAATCAACCATTCGCCAGGATGAAACTCCTAGTCTTGGTTACAGGCAGGATACTCTCCCACCAGACAGATGTTGTGGAAAATAAATTGGCTGCTTGTGATTCTCTGAGTTCACAACAATTGCTAGATCATAGAAAAATGCTTGAATTGTGAAAATATTATGGAACAAAGTTGGTTTTTAAGATATTGTCAGAAGAAAAAACTTTATATATTCCAACTATCACAGTCCTTGATGGTGACCAAGTTTTTTTTTGGGGGGGGGTTGTTTTTGTTTATTTTCTTTTATACTCAAAGAAGATTCTGAACTTTACTCTTTCAACTCATTCAAGATACTAGCATCAGAATTGGGAGTTTAATTTTTATTGGATCAACTTTTCTAATATTATAAAATGTAATATTTCAAGTAAGCACATTTTCTAGCTAGGAATTATTGCTGACTATAAGGTTTGTTGTCATCGTTTCTAAAAAAAAAAGATGAAATAATTAAACTTCCATGACACAATTTAATTTCCTCATCTTGCAAAGATGAGCCCTAAAAAGCCATCATACATCAGTTCACCCTGCAATACCCTTATCCCTATTGATAAACCTTTATATTAGCTATCCTTTAGTTTTTAATCTTCTCTTCTGCATTTCACCATGATTGAAAAGAAAGCCCATCATCTGCAAACACACAAATTCTTGTTTGGCCATTTTTGGTGATGTGCAAGAAATTGTCTAGATTTTGCCCTTTACAGTATGATCTTCAGCAAAAAATTACCCTTTCTGGGCCTCTCTTTTTCAGCTTTAAGTGTGATAATAACTACTTAGTTGGTGCACCCCATAAGGGTGTTTTGAGCATAAGGGATGATTAAGTTAAAAATCAAAGACAAATATTAACAGAAGACTTTCATGCACTCACAAAGCAGTCTTCAGAAGAATTCAATACAAGAGCAATGAGTTGAGTTTTCATTTTTCTTTTAAATAATTACTTACTGACTACCTAACATTTTTAGGGGCAGATTCAAAAATATTTTTCAGACTCTGGATCTGGAATTTGTACTAATTTACATATTTTAAAGCAATATAAGTTTTATTACTGAAGCTTCCTTTACAACAGAGAAACATTTTTAGGTGAGATGAAAATGCATGTATTCTGCTAGTCATGAAACTAGGATTATTTTCCCTGATACTTAGTAAAATGCTTCTTAGGCTATGAAATATTCTACCTTTAGGTAACAAGTACTCACACTTTTTCTTTGGTCCTCTCTAAACCTTTTGTAGTACTTTTAGGTATTCGTGAATAGGCTTCTATTTAAAAGTGGACATTGGTATTTCTGTATTGCAGAAAAGAAAAATGTTTTACATAACTTTGCCTTTTTTCTTAGTCTATATTATAATTTGTATTTGACTATGAATATGAATGTAAGAAACATGAGGAATTCAGGCCAGTAACTGCTAACCCAGTTTTAATCACAGGGGAACTTGGTAGTTGGTGTCAAGTTTCCAGATAATTTATCATTAATTTGACATTGACAATATAACTGGGTATCATCTTGTTACATTTTGAAGTAGAAATTTCTAAGAAATCATGTCTCTGAAAAAAAGGTGATGCTTACACAATTAAAATAATAGTCTTCATCTTAAAAGTTGGCTCTTATTATCCATTAGAATTAAACTCTTGCCAACTCAGAAAAACCTACAAGAGTCAAATAGCCCTCAGGACACCAAACTCCAGCCAATAATATGCCATGAGGCCAGCAGTTCTTGCAAACAGTAAGGACGTGACCGCTAATATTTGTGTTTTTCCTGGACTTCTAATCAGAAGTGGCATTAGGAATAGCTCATATTAATCCCCCAAGGCTCTGAAGGAGTTTATAGCTTTGTTTCCTCAGTAGCTAAACTGTTAGTACTTATCAAACCTTATACCTCAAACTTTTACTGTAAATTTATCTTCACTAGTTTTTCTTATACTGCTTGTGTCAAGAAATTACTTAAGCATATTGGGAGCTAAATTAATACAACTAGTCCTTAAATATAGTTATTCAAATGCTGTGGTATATCAAAAAGAAAAAAATATGCCTCAGTGTTGGGAAAATATTCTAGAATTTTTCAGATTCTCAAATTTATATGATCATTTCTCTCTTGAAAAACAGATCTAGTTTTCTTATCTCAGTGGTTTGCTTACTACTTTTTAGCTAAGTTTGTTATTAAAATGAAAACATCAAGTTAAAGGATATTGCAAATAAAACACCAAATTAAAAAATAAGAATCTATTTTGTTAAATTAATTTTAAGATTAACTTAATGAAAAAAATGAAGGACTTTCCATATAAGAATAGCATATTTGTTTATAAGAATGAAGGGACATAATAAAGCCATTCAAATAGCTAAACTTGTACCTCAATTTTTTTTTTAAAAGTTTTAGAAAAAGCATATATTGTTAGTAAAAGATGACTTATAATTAGAAAAAAATGTGGATTTCTTTATTATAAGTAGAAAGTGCTGGCTAGCAACATATTGAAAGTGGATAAAAGTGTCAAAGTAATATATTTTTGTTCATATAAACTTATTTTATCAAGCCTTGAGTTGCTAAGGAAAACATAAGCATTCCGTTTTTACTAATGAGTATTGTACATTATCATTACATGCATTGAGACTCTTCATATGCTTCAGTTATTTATGAATTATTGTTAGACAGATTTTGTAAGTCAGAAAACAATAGCAATTGTGAAAAGTAATTTGGTTCAATAATTATATTAGTTTATACAGATTATTCAAAGGCAACATTAAGATCTTCTTAAAGGTGGAGTGAATTAAAAAAAAAACTACTACACTAAAAAGTAATTTATCTTTTTTCTGTAACCTAGACACAAAACTATACTTATATTTCCATTAACTTTTCTACTTGCAATGCTCAAATATTCAGTTTAGAACAACTGAAAAGGATATTTTCTAAGTTAACAAATTATAAAATATTATATGGTATAGCCAAAATTATGTTTATATTTAAGGAATAAATTTTAGTAGAGTTTTAGTAAATAGTAAGAGCACTTAATTATGAGATGGAAGAAATGTTGATTTTGTTATCTGATTTATTTGAGGTTGACATTTTGAATACTTTGAAACTATTCTAGGACTGTGTTTCTATACTAAATGAGAAAGAATTCTGGACTGAAAAATCTCTTAAACTGATATTGTACCTCAATTATTTTATGCTTTAGAACTTGGTACATTTCATAAACAGTTTCACTTGAAATATTAAATTTACCACTTGGTTAAGAATAAAAGGCCAAATAGTTCATCTTGAACGTACAAACATGTAAAGGACAGGGAATTTTGTATGTTTAACAGATTATTTCCTTCAGGCCCATTTTCTGCCCATAATATATCTATGTTTGCTACTCTATGCTACAGTTAAAAGGCAGAGATTATTATTACTTGGAAAAATAATATTGCATACTTTGTTGGTTATAAATAAAGATCAGTTGAACATAAAAACTAGGAAAATAAAGATATACCATATAAGCATTAATTATCAGAAAGCCAGGGTAACTATAGCAGTATCAGAAAAGAAGTCAACTTCTAGAAAAAGAATATTTTCATCGATAAAGATTCATATTTCATCATGATGGAAGACTCAATCTTAAAGAGAGTAAAAAACCTAAATCTGTATTATTTTTAAAAGAACAAAATCAGTGAAACATATAATGGACAACCAATATAGAAAATCAGTGAAATTAAAGATGGTTGTTTGAAAACCTCAATAAAATAAATAAATCTCTGCTGATGAAAATATATATTTATAACTTACTATTAACAATAATGGAAAGGGAGAAAGAAATCCTAACTTATTTTATAAAGCCAGAATTACCGTTATACAAAATCCAAAGTAGAATATTATAAGAGTGGAAAAAATCATTATCATCTCAAGATACGTAGAAAAGTATTTGACCAAATTCAACACCCAGAAAACTAGAGAAAGGAAAACTACCTGATAAACGACAGTATGAAAAACCAGCAGCAATCACCCAAATTAATAGTTGAAAACTTAATATGTTCCCCAAATTATTGAAAAATAAGACAATGATTTCCACTTACATTCTTATTCAACTTTTTACTGAAGGACATACCCAACACAAAAAGGACATACCCAACACATACCTAACACAAAAAGAAACAAAATGCATACAGATGAGACATAGAATTTTCTTGAATCATAAGATAATATAAACATATATATATTAAGGATATATGTGACTCTCCTAAGAAGTCTACAAAGGACTATTAGAAATAAGCTAATTAGCAAGGCCATAGGATATAAAATCAATACACAACAATAAAAAGAAAACACAGATATTTAGCATTAAATTTAAGAACCTAGAATAAAAAAGGGGAATTTTGAAAATGAAGAACAAAAGTGGAGGACCTAATCTACCTGATTTTAAGATTTTCTAGTAAGCCACTGTAAACAAGAGAATATGGCATCAATATAAAAGCAGACATAAACATAGAACAGGTAGAACAAAATAGAGGGTCCACAAAAACACTGACACACATAATCATTTGATACTCTATAAAGGTGCCAATGTAATTCAATCAGGGGTAAAGTCTTCACCAAAAAAAAAGAACTTAAAAAAAAAAAAAAAAGCATGCAGAACTTCTATATACCCACAGGAATAAAAGACCCAGAAATCTTGATCAGTGTCTCACACCACCTACAACATTTACCTCCATATAGAACATGTACCAATGCATAAACATGGACATTCTAACCTAGGGTTGTAGAAAATGTTCATATCTTGAGATACTCTTCAATATAAAAAAAGGACCAAACTACTGATTCACATAAAATGTTATGCTGAGTGGAAGTCAGGTGCAAAAAAAGAATATTCTGTGTGATTACCATCTATGTAAAGTTCTAGAAAGGGAGGAAAAAGCTATACATAAGTAGTTATTCACATGCAAGAACAAATAAGGTTTGTTCAGTTAAATTTCTTACTTTGAGTTTTTGATTCTCCTATGTTAATAAATCTTTATAAATCTAAGACAGAATTCTTTGACCTGTTGTTTAATTATTTTACTTTTGTTCACTTTTTAAATTATTGGAGTCTCAAGAAATTTCACATTTTTTGGTAGGTGACTCTCCTTATGATTTGGTAAAAAATCTGAAATGAAAACAGTCACAAAAAAATTGGTTATGCTTTCAATTTGGTCAATAATGAGTATCTCCAATTAGGAGTTGGTACCTAGGATGACACTAAAAATATTGAAGTCTATGTGTATAAACATTATCAAAATTCTTCTTCCTATTCCCTTCCTCTTTTTTTGTACTGCTACAGATGGCAGTTTGCTGTTGTATTGGGTAGGGAGTTACAGACGAAGACATTTAGAAATAAAAGATTGCAGCTTTGTGTAGATAATATTTGGGAAGAAGAAAAGATGCAGGGAGAGACAACTATCAGGGAATAGTGAGAGCAAAGAGAGAGAGACAACCTATTAAGTGGCTGGAAGAGGAGTTTGGGAAATATAAAAATGAAATATGAACAGAAGAGCTAACCTGTGGCATACCATCCAGTAGTGGGAATTTTAGGAAGATTTTGCTGTATGTCATGTGTTATCATTTTCCTTTTTTTTTTTTTGCTTTCTTGAGATGTTTCATATAAAGATATATTAATTTTCACTTAAAAATCAGATTTATGTTTCTTTTGATCTATTCCTATACAGGGGTTTTCTTCAAGTGGCTCCATTTCATTTGTATATTGGGTTATGATATGGCATTAAAAAATTAGGCATTTTGATGCATTTATAGCAATTCATCAGAAATTGAGCCTCTCACTCTTGGTTGTGACTTTTTCGAATTTCAAAAATTGTGTCTAATTTATTTTCCATTATGTAGTGCTGTTAAAAATTCACTCATAATAGTTAATAATTATAAACAATTATACCTACAACAGGAACACTGTTGATGAAATAAGATGGGTTAAAAAAACTAGTGTATATAGTGAAATGAAAGATCACAAAGACTGTTAATTGTTATGATGCATTTTTTACTATTTGGCAGAGTTAAAAAACAATCATGACATCATTGACAAAGACTTTAAAGGTTCTATCAAGCAAACCACAAAATAAAAATTTATATTCTATTTTATTCTTTTCATTTCTCCTAACTTCATAGCTTCCTCTTATTGAGAAAGTAATGTAAACTCATTACAAGAAAACCAGAAGATATGGATACAACAAAAGAACATACAGAAAAATCAATCTCAGTCATCTTGTGCTGGGTTTGTTGCTTATCTTTCTATATCACTTTATTTGTATATTATGATTAAGAAGATTATTACATAGAATCCTATTGCATATGCAATGTATAACTTCACCATAATCCACTTAACAAAGCCTCTAAATGGAAGGCTGTTAGGTTTTGTTTTGGCCCAGTGTGGGATGGGTTAATGACTAGGACTGGGAGTGATATACACCAACTTGCTCACATTCCATTGGCCAGCTTTTAGTTATATGGCTGTTATTATAGTTACATAGCTGTATCTAGGGACTAGAGAAATGAGAAAAGTGATCTATCTGTACTGTAGTGCCTCTAGATTTTCTCAGCTGTGAGCAGAAAGCACTAAATAGAAATAATTGCCTAAAATGTAATATTTGAAAGGTAAATGAAACAAACTAAAAAAATAAAAAATAAACTTATTTAAAATACAGATGAGTACAAATTTCTCCAACTGGTATGCGAAAAATAAGATGAGTGAGTGTAATCATTTTTGACCAGCCATAATTATAACTGATTTGTTATAAATTGTAAAGAAAAGCACAATTTAATCTGTTCCTTAGATTTATTCTGTGCATATTTATCTTATATAGTTTTAAAAAATATATCTAAATGTACCCATTGTATCACTTGCATTTATAAAGAAAGAAGTAGGTATTAAGAACTTAAAAATTAAATAAAGTACCATAAATAAAATAATTTTTAAAAACTTTTACAGACTTCCTCACTGGTGAAGATACAGTTTAAGCAGTTATATTATCCTTGATGTTCAGTTTCTCTTTGATATTTTTTCCTACAGCAAAAGATTCTGATACAGTCAAATATAATTAAATAAGTGAGAAATTATTTCCTTCTATGCAAAGAATGCCAAACAACATTTCAATTTAGGTGTCAATTTAATTTGTTACTTATTTTTTATATTCAACCCATGTGTGTTAATTAGTAAGTTTTGTCATTACTGTGGCCCTGTCTTTGTAGATGGTGATTTTTTTAAATACCATTGTGTCAGGCTTTTCTCTCTCACCCTGATGTTGGGAGGTGAAATTAGAATTGTAATAGATCAACTGGGACAGTGGTTTGGATAAACATAAGGTTAGAAAATGGATCTCATACACATACTATCTATGAGGACTGAAGCATCATTGTGCTCACTGCTGTGTGCTTGGCAATTATTATGTTTCCTACTACATAGTAATAAATGTTTGATAACAAGATATTGAATTTTGCCCTACTGGCTTTGAGAAGTGTATTCTAAGCTTTTGGTTGGGAAATAAATGGCACACCTATGTTTTTGCTATATACAGAAAGAGGCAGTAATTTATAGTGGTGAAGTTGTTTATTATGGGGACAGACTGCCTGGGCTCAAATCCCTGATCTGCCATTTATAAACTGTATAATCTTCGGCAAGATGCTAACCTCTGAAAAAATTTTTCAAGTAGAAAAATGGAAGATAATAATAGTTCATATATAACATGGCCGGTGTGATAATCTGATGTGTTTCTATCAGTTCTTAAGACCTGGTGAGCACTAAAGAGATCCTGCCTCGCTCATTTAATGAAATCTGTAGCTAAATTAGGTACCTGCTTATGCCAGTATTCTAGTATTACTTGTTTTTGAGTGACTCCAAATATATTTAATACAAAATTGTTAGTGTTTAACAAATTAAGCAGTAGTTTTTCTCTTAAAATGCTTTCAAAAAATTAAGTATCTTGATGGTTTTTATTTCTAAATCAGTTTGAAAATAATTACTTATTCTTTATGTTTTTATTTTAGTAGAAGTATCCTTCTAGATAGCTTTCCTGTGTCAATCAAATGAGATCACTTTCTGTCGTATTTTAGAACTAACAGCAATAAAAATATAGAGGAAGATAGGTAGGTAGGTAGATAGAATCTTTGTTTCAGAAACTAGCAATATCAATTATAAAACTTCTACCCAAACACAGGGGCAAGGATACGTTTTCATAGATGTTGGACAATGAAAATATGAAAAACGTGAAGTGATTATACTTAGCAGTGTTACCCCAAAAGGGGAAGGGAAAAAGCTTTGGCTCTTGTCTTGCCCGAAGGGAAGAATTCAGACAGGAGACAAAAGTGTTGTGTAGTGAAAGATTTTAAAAATTTTATTAGCAAAGCAAAAGTACACCTCCAAGAGTGGAAGGCAGGCTGATCCAAGGAAGGATAGCAATGGTCTTTGTTTGTCCCTTCTCTTACATCCTCACTTAGATGTGGTCTCCTGATTGACTGATGGCTCTTGCCCCAGAGTGCTTAGTCATGCTCATCTTCTTTTGCACATGTTGTTACCCATGATGCACAGAGAAAAGCCCAAGGAGGGGGGCCTAAACCACAATGCTTATTATATTACAATGAGCACTGGGTCATGTCCAGTTAGGTCCTTGTCACTACTGCACAGTCATGGCCGGCAGGTTCTAACCAGTTTCTTGCTGGCACTCACTTAGAGGAAGTAAAGCCCCTTATGCTGCAGGAGGGCATATTACCATCTTCTGGACCATCCTCCCTCTCCCCCACCTATCTGCCCAGTGCCCCCACTTATCTAACTGCCTAAGAGTAGTAAATTTTTAAACTCCACTTTCTTTAGAAATTATGACCATAGATTCTATTTGGGCTTGTGTCAAAATAATTTTCCAGGGTAGAAATCTTTCTGATAGTCATTTTTATTCATTTTATTTGTTTGGATTCACCTTTTCAATGTAAAATTACACATTGGTTTCAGTATTTTCTCTGCTGAATGAGCATAGTAAACCCAATCCCCAGGTTGCTGAAGTGGAGAAGCAACTGTTAATGTCACCAGAACTAGAAATGTGAAGCTGAAATTGGGGACATATAAACAGTGCTAGTAGTCATTTTCCATATAGAAATGTTATTCAAGGGACTCTAAAGAGTTCATTTAGAAAAATAATAAAATGACTTTTCATGGTTATAAACTGGTCACATTTTTAAAAGAAAATATAGCTCGTCATTCTGAAAGCTGGAAAATTGAATTTATTGTATAGTTCAATGAGAATCACAGAGTAGAGTGATGGTGATAACCCTCCTGTGGTCACATTATTATCATTCTCATTCTGCTGCTTTTAGACAATAGTTGATACGATGATTTAGGGACTTTATATGGTACTTCAAAAAGACTTTAAGAAAAGAAATCTATCATATTTAAACTAGAAAGACTTTTCCAATGCACACATTTTTTAATGAATTTTTTAATTGTTATTTTTTAGTGTTGTCCTGTAAAGTTACCTCTTATTCCTATTATCTCAAGATATAATACTAAAATTCAAACAAATTTAAGGAAATGTACAATTAATCATAGTCCTTCTGGAATATTCACATCACATTATATTGTATCCATTTAAAAACTATTTATTTGAGATCTCTAGTGGGTAGATATTATAATTCTCGGGCAAATGAGGACAAGATAATAGTATATTCTTAGAAATTTGTAATCTATATTACAAAAAAAATAGAGCAAGGAAAAAAGCTCTCTGATGTTTGGATAGTTAAAATAATTTCCAATTGATGTAAAAGAGTATGAATAGTGTGATTAAGAATACAGATTTTGAAGTTACAGAGACTTGGACTAATATTTTTAGTTCCACTTATCAACCACCAGCAAATAGTTTTTTCCAAGTAATATAGACCCTCTATTTTGGTTTGTGATCACTAAAAGTAGGATAATGATATCATAATGATCTAATGAAATTGCTAAAAGGATTATATGAGATAATCATCCGGATTTAATGAGATTATAATTGACTAGTCCAGAGAAATCACTTTCTGATTCATAGTCATGAAGATTTATCATATAGGTATTTGTTTTTAACTCATTTACACTCATTTCCTGAAATGGAGAAGATATGTTTACTTCCAATATTAAGTTAGATTTTATGATGATTAACTAATAATTAGTGAATCACCATGAAATAGGGTGATATTAAAAATTTTGTCACTGGTAAGATATTAGGTATGGTCAAATCAAAATAAATGTTGAGTATAAACTGTCAGTAATAGATAAATATTACAAACCAAGTGAATATCAGCCTAATAAAAAGATAAATACATACAAAAAGAAAATACATCATCTATACAAAATGAGGATAAGCATGTTAATAGTTTCTATTGAAAATGTGTGCTTTGACACCATAATTTTTTTCTGTTCCTTGTTTTGTTTTGTTTTTGTTTAGGACTACACTTACATCTTTCTGCAAGTCTAATATACACTGTGACAGGTGGATCTTGCTTAAGATGACAGCTGTCAGTTGACAAATGAATGTGCAGAAAAAGATAATTCATTTTTAGTTTTTACAAGAGTATTGGTAGTATACCAACAATAATTCAACCCAAATTAAAGAAATTCTAATTTCCTATAAGGTAGTCATTGTTATATGAGGTTTCTTACAAACTCTACTATTTTTCTCCAATTAAAGAAAATTTTATTACTCAACGTCCATAATTTACATCCGAGTTTCTTGGTATTATACAATCTGTAGGTTTTGACAAATGTATAATGACATGTATCTGCATTATAGCAGCATATAAAAATTCTCTGTGCTCTTCCTATTCATCCCTCCCTCTACCACACCCCCAGCAATCATTGATCCTTTTACTATCTCCATTGTTTTGCTTTTTCCAGATGGTCATATAACTGGAATCATACAGTATGTAGCCTTTTCAGATTGACTTCTTTCACTTAATAATATGTACTTGATTCCTCCTGTCTTTTCATTTCTTGCTATCATATTTATTTTTAGCATTGAATAATATTCCATTATCTGCACGTACCAAAGTTTATTTAATCATTCATCAGTTGAAAGACATCTTGTTTGCTTCCAGGTTTTGGAAATTATGAATAAAGGTACATAAATATACATGTTCAGGTTTTTGTATGGACATGTTTTCAACTCTTAGGGGTAAATACCAAGAAACACAATTGCTGGGTCATATGGTAAGAATATGTTTAGCTTAGTAAGAAACTGTCAAACTGTCTTTCTAAATGGTTGTACCACTTTGCATTCCCATCAATAATAAATGAGAGTTTTTGTTGCTCCGTATCTTTCTCAGCATTTGTTATTGCCCAGTATTTTGGATTTTTGCCATTCTAATACACATGTAGTGGTAACTTATTTTTGTTTTAATATGCAATTCCTTAATGACAAATGATTTTGAATATATTTTCATATGTTTATTTGCCATCTGCATATCTTTTTAGTTAGGTATCTGTTTGAGTCTTTCGCCCATATTTTAAGTGGGTTATTGATTTTCTTATTGTTGAGTTTTAAGTGTTCTTTGTATATTTTAGTTAACAGTCCTTTATCAGATATGTCTTATGCAAGTGTATTTTTTAATAGTCTGTGGCTTGTCTTCTTATTTTCTTGACAATACTTTCTACAGAGTAAAAATGTTTAATTTTAATGAAGTCCAGCTTATTAATTTTTTCCTTCATGGACTGTGACTTTGGTGTTGTATCTAAAAAGTTATAAGTGTTTTGCAAGTTGATGTAGATTTTCTCCTATGTCATTTTCTAAAAGTTTTATAGTTTTCTATACCACGTTTAGGTTTCTGATCCATTTTCTGTTAATTTTTGTGAAGGTTGTAAAGTCTGTGTATTGATTTCCTTTTATGCATGTGGATGTCCAGTTGTCCCAGCACCATTTGTTGAAAAGACCATCTTTTGTATTGCATTTTCTCTTTTTTTCAGAGATAAATTGACTCTATTTATGTGGGCTATTTCTGGGCTCTATTCTGTTCCATTGAGCTATTTCTTTTACCAATACCATACTGTCTTGATTACTGTAGCTTTATATAAGGTTTGAAGTTGGATAGTGTCAGGTCTTTGACTTTGTTCTTCTCCTTTAATATTATGTTGGGAGAGGATACTTTGTTCTTCTCCTTTAATACTATGTTGGGAGAGGATTTTTTAATTGAATAAAATATAGAATGAGAATTGTTTTCAAGTATTATTTAATACTCTAGCACAAGGATTGGCAAATTTTTTTCTAAAGAGTCAGAAAATATATATTATAGACTTGTGAACAACTGTGGTCTCTGTGTCAATTATTCAACACTACTGTTTTGAGGGAAACAGGCTTAGGTAAAATATAAATGTATTGTAGAGTGGCTATGGTACAACAAACTTTGATTGCAAAATCAGGTGCTGGGCCAGATTTGGTCCATTGGCCATAGTTTGCTGAATCCCTGTTTTAGAGTGTGACTTCCTCACCAGCAGGAACATCCATGGGAAAGGGACCGTATCTGTTTTGTATACTATGTCTGACAGGTATCAAACAAAGTTCTTGGCACATAGTGTGGACTTAATACATTTATAGTGAAGAGATAAACAGAATAATATTTTTCATTAGAAACATCTATTAATATTTTAGTTCATAGAAAATACATTTTACCTTAATTCAGTAGTGTACATCCTGTTCAGCAAAGCATAAATTTCATTAAAAGGATTCTGGTTATAACAAGCTAATGATTAATATATATTCCTCAGTGAGGAGAGTATTATTGCATATTACTCTATGAATAATATATGCAATCATCCACATTTACGGATAACAGTTTGTATAATCTGATAAGGAGTCTATAACATAAAAAGAAAAAATTGGTAATAATTCCCATTAGTTAACCATACTTTCTGTGTTCAATACTGATGACTCTATGTAAGATTTGTAATGGAAAAATACACTTGGCTAAAATACATATTATATATACAAATTTCTCACATCTTTGAAGTAAATACTCTCACCCAAACACAAAATACACTGCTCATATTTTCCAGTAAGTTTTGTTGTATAAATGAGAGATTTCTCCTCTCAGTTTATTTCATATTTTAATTTAGCATCTCAAAATGTCTGCATAAAGTTATTTAGGAGTACATTTATTTCTGTAATTTACAGCCTATTTTAGTAGTCAACTGTGGTATTAATATTCATATTTAATTCTAGCCTGCTAATATTCCTTATTCTAATTAGAATATGCAAACCTTTGTTATTATTCACTGCTAACATCCTATTAACAAACCACATGGGAAAAAATGTTCTTTAGCACATTGAGAGTGCAATCTGAAATAGGGATTTTGTTTACTGGGATCTGAGAAGCATACTGGTATAGATAATCAGAAATGGACAATTATCTAGAAGAGTATTTTGTTTTTGCTGATGAAAAATTATATTTATGGATTAAAATTTTATTTATTAACATAGATATATATGAGAAATACATGAGAAATGAGTTTGTGAAAATCATGTGGGGTTTTTTTTCTTTTAATAAAATTACTTTTAATAAATTATCACATCTCAGAAATTAGAAGTTTTTCTTAGCATACCAAATTTCACTTTATGACTAAACTTTACACTATAAAATCTTTAATTCTTATAATATTGAATAATCATGGAGCTTGAAGGAGCCCCAAGAGTTTTCTAAAAATTAATACAATATGTTCTTTGTGGATTATAAAATTACCATATTTATTGGTGTCATTTTTGATCATGAGAAAGCAATATGAATGACTGATGATGAAAATTCTCCAGGCAAATTCTCTTCAATAGCTATTGAATATCCAACCAAATATCTTAGTGGATTTCATTAGTGTCAACAGGGATCCTCTATTTTAAGTAAATTTTTAAAGTATAGTGAACTAAGTGATCCTGTCTAATATCAGCCACTGAATTTTCTGAATTTGTTTCCACAGTATCATATTTAGACCCATGGTAAATAAAGGTTTTATTAATACAATATTAATACAAGGGTATTACTAATGAATAACAGCCAGAAATGTTAAAGAGCAAATACAAAGATTAAATATAGTCTATTAAACTACACTTTAATTATGTTTTAACAAATTGTTTCTTACTAATGCACAACCACAAGTTATGACTGCCCAATATTCACTACTATGGCACTCCAGTCCAACAATCTGCCATGACTTTATTTCCCCTTTTCTTTTCTTTAATGGAGGTACTGGGGATTGAACCCAGAACCTCATGCATGCAAAGCATGCAGTTACTCTACCACTGAGCTATCCCCACTCACCTCTGGCCCTGACCTTATACATGCATCATGGTTTCCTATCTCTCAAGCAATTTATAGGCAATTTCCACTTGCATGTGCTGCCTTTGCTTCAAAGTCTGTGGTTTAAAAATTGACATCCTAATTTTCCTTTCTCTCAGCATTCCTATCTCCTGAATAAATAAGGCTAGAAAGGTTAACTTTTCCTTTAGGGTAAGTTCAGACAACAATTATAAGTGCCTCAACAATTTAACCTTCCCTATGATCTGGATTGAAATATTTTATGTGGGTCTAGACTCAAGCTCTTCATAATGAATACATATAGTAAAAAATAATAATTTAACTTTAATCCTCAATATATCAAAAAGGTTAATATTAACTACACTTCACTGATGTAAGACCTGAGACTTAGTTTTGCCAGCTTGCTCAAAATTGCATTGCTGATGGGACTGTAAAAAGCTATAAAAATAAAAAAGTGTCAAGTATCTGGGGAGAAAAAGGAGAAAGGAGTATCTTTGAGAAGACAGAACACAATGGAGACAGTAGAGGGAAAGACAGTGAGGTATTCCAGGGGCCAATTGAACAATATTACCAAACATTGTTTCTATTAAATATTAATACTGTTAAACAACAAAGAATAAAGTGCATTTTTATTTTCATTTAATATTTTTCAAAATTGACTGAACTGAATTAATTGTGATTTTCTTTGATTTAATCAATATAACTTCTTATTTACTATGTAAGAATTTTTACACTATTTAGTATTTTGAGTATGTTCTTTGAAATGTTCTCCCACATTGGTTTATCATTACTGGTTATTTCAATACTGCTGTATCAGCACAGTTCTGCAGAACTTTCTTCTCTATCTAATGTGGTAGCCAATAGTCACTTGTGACTATTGAAATCAGGCTGGTGACATGGAGGAAATGATTTTTAAATTTTGTTTAATTTTAATTAATTTAAATCAAAACTTTCTGTATTGTATTCTGATAAATGATGATAACAGTCTTTTCCCTAGTCTATGCTACCTTAACAATTTAAATATTATTTTATCCCTCTTATTACTGTTTGCTTTCTGTTTGTGTGTGTGTGTATGTGTGTGCGCACATGCATGTTTGTGAATGTATGTGATTTCGGGTTCTGCAGGAAGTGTGACAATTTATTGGGAGTAACATCTGGTAAAGATAAAGAGGGGAAGGAGGAGGAGTAGGCTGGAATAT
The DNA here is from genome assembly GCF_009834535.1 of Camelus ferus. Classification (NCBI taxonomy): domain Eukaryota; kingdom Metazoa; phylum Chordata; class Mammalia; order Artiodactyla; family Camelidae; genus Camelus; species Camelus ferus. Next base: position 18,965,853 of record NC_045698.1, on the reverse strand, counting down.
CCTACAGGCTGTGATGCAGCTCAGACACAGGTGACAGGGGAGGGAGAATGGGTAGAAAGGACACAGGTTGCAGGAAAGCCCTGAGAAAGTCTGAACCAACTCAGTGGAAAATTCAAGAGCAAAGGAGTCCTGTTTGGGGCAGAATTTTTCAGAAACTAGTACTCCCAACATACTCAGTTGCTGGGGAGTTGCCGGGGGAGAAAGTAGACCTAGGTCTTATGCTACAGAAGATTGTGAAGGCAGCTGGAGGCTGCCAGATCACTGGCTTCCTTACTACAAATTCTCTCTTATGTAGGGTTTGGAGCTGTATCTCTCCACGCTGTCAGTCACCTCTTTTGATCTACAGATCTTATTTGATATACAAGTTTGGGGACCAGACAATGAAATAGACATGATAAGATATACCAGAGGTAGTAACAGATGACAAATTTCACTGGGAAGCATTTGGACAGGGGTGTGCCTGAGAGGAAAAGTCCCTCACCACATAAGACCATCCAAAAGGAGAAGCGAGTGAGAGAGCTTACATGTCTAGGTGAAGTCACAGCAGTGGAACAAGGTGTCTCTGGGTCAGAGAGCTGTGAAGGGCAGCCGTGGTTTACAGTCTTATAATCACAGCCTTCTCCTTATTAATGACTAGCAGATGTTGGGTACAGTTTAGTGAGATAGGCAAAGCAAGCATACTCTAAATGACTAAAAATCTGCTGGTTGGGCTATTTTTGAAAATAGATATGAAAAATATGAGTTTGGTGCTGGTGGTTTTTGAGCTAATTATTCTCAACTGCCTGTGAATAAATATACAATCTAGGGGTCAATATACAGAGTCCATCGTTGGTTCATTTATGTAACAGACAGCTGTTACTTTTTATTAAATAGGGCTCTTGCTGTGTCTTTTGTAAGAGTACACCCACTTTGTGAACCAGATCTCTAACCCTACATAACCCACAGTTGTGGCAACAGGAAGCAAGCAGATTTCATTGTTCTTTGAGAGTGAGGATGAGGGGGTCCCTCTTGTTTCCATCTCTTTATTCTCAGCCTCATGTGTTCTTCTGATTGGGAACACTGCTCCATTCAAGTGTTTCTGATTCTGTGAGTATACCACATCCTACAGAATGACAACCCCACCCCCACCCCCCAGAGAATTGCCTCCATGCTGGTGCCTCATCAGTTCTTTCAGGAGACCATTCTGGAGCCACCTGCTTCAGGGTGGTGAAGCATTTCCTTTGCTGTGAAATGTGTCTGCTGGCTAAGTGCTATATCGTGGAATTCCATGTCTATGGACAAGACATCCCGTATGCCGCTGGATGGTGGGTGCTGGCTGAGACTCTGCGTGCCAGAAAGGCAAATCCACAGCTGGACTCTGTATTCTTGTCAGAATGAACCTCTGGCTCATACACGATGGAATAAACTCATTGTAATTGACCTGTAATTGGCAACCATGTGGCCCAATTGATTTTTTTCAGAAACAGTGCCAAACTAGGAGCCTGGCCTTAGTCTCCTTTGTGGGCAAATTTGTCACATAGCTGTGGCAAAAGCTAGTGCAGTTTTGGTGAGTAGAAGTCTATGCTATTAGGCCCATGTAGACTTCATCTCTTCCACAATGACCACTCTACTGTTCACCCATCAAGTCAGCCAGAGGTGAGTGATAACAAAAACTGACTAATGCTTGCTGATTATCTACTTGTTTACTTGCTTTCTCAGTGCCTCTGGTATGGTTGATTCTTACTAGTGGGTGTTGTTGGTAACAGAGCAATAGTTAACAATCTCCACACTCTGTAACTCCCATATGTCCAGCCACATATCTCTATACCCGACATACTTGCTTTTGATCTTTCAGATCTTTCTCTTGCAGGTCCCTGTCTAGGCAGCCAGGCCATTTGCCACAGCTTATGATTCTGAATAAGTTTTCATACTGGACCACTTTCTTTTCATATAAAGAGGATAATCAGGTATTATAATAATCAGATAACCAGTCTAACTTTGGCCCTTTGGAAAGATTTCCCTTCTCCACTGTCTTTCAAGAACATGTCTCTGTCTATGTTTGGCTTAAACTCACATATTAAGGTTAGTCATCAGTAAACTCAGGTCAGATTCCTTCAACTAGCTGTGCAGGACCTCCTCCCTTATTGACATAGAAAGTAACTAAGGGAAATACGCTAGTACACCATGGTGGATGAAATGGGAGTCCATGTTACCAACTCATGCAGCTTACTAGTGCCCTCTGGCCTGGCTTAGGATTGATCCTAGATATACAGTTTCCAAATTACGGTAAAATTCTGCTAAGCCTGTACAACAATATGTCTCATCAGATTTGAGAGAACTCAGCTCATAATGGATAATTCATGTCCTTCTATCAGGTCTCAGTAGATTACAGAAGCTGTTTCTCAAAAAACATATAACCCTTTGCTGCAGGCCTTGCTACAGATACTCAGGAACCATATTGTGGTTCTCCCACAATTTTTTTTTCACAAACTCTAGATTCCCCTTACTGACACCCCCATCACAGGGTCTGCAAGATTGCATGTTTCAAACAACAGGGCTGCTTGGGTCACAGCCTGAACATACTGTCTCTTCGTCTTACTCCCATCTTTTCATGCAACCCAGATTGTAGATTAGAGCAGTATTACTAGGTATAGAATGTACTGCCTTTAGGAACCAAGAGCCCTATTAATCATTGTGCCCCCTTCTTTATATCAAGAGGATGCAAGATGGAAAAACTTGTCTTTTACTTTGATGGAAATATCATAGGATGCCCTCTAGAACGCTATAGAAGTGGCAGGTTTGTGAAACTTTCTCTCTCGTCCCTGAAGCACATGTTTTTCATCAATTTCTCTAGCAGCCTAGACTCCTCTTGCTCATCCTGCCTTATAAACCTAATCTTATTTATGTAATTGAGCAATGTGATATTCTTTGGGATGTCCAGACAAACCAGATCATTTTGGACTGAAAGCAGGAGATCTACATAGTCATAGAGCAAAATAGTAAAGGAATATTGTTGACTTTTCTGTGAATGCAAACTATTTTTGATCCTTTTTGTTGACTGGGATAGGGAAAAAAAAACAAAAAACGTTTGCTAAATCAATAGCCATATACTACATACCCTTTTAAACTACATTAGCAATGATACTACATTCAGCATGGAGCTAAGATCAGGACTACTAACTGTTTTAGCTTGTTATAGTCTACAGTCACTCTGGGTTGCCACAGTAACCAGACCAGTGGGTTAAATGCAGATATGATGGAGATCATCAGCCTTGCATTCTTTAGACAAATGCTAGCACTAATCTCTGCCATTGGGGGCAGAGCCCAAGTCTTTGACCACAATTCTGTTTAGAGACTGCAGTGCATTGGCTGTGCACCAAGTCTGGTGTGGGGAGGGAGTCTTTCTTTGTGAGACTTTCTAGGTACAGTCTTTGTAATTACCTGTGGACAGACTGGGCGGTCACATACAGAATTACGATCTCGAGCTGGACTCAAACCATTTAGCTGTCTCTCCATGGCTGTTAAAGTAGCTAAAGCCCTCTGACTTCTGGCAGTCTACAATCCTGCCTCAGTTGCTCCCAGGTTCAAAAGTACCCATGTCTATTAATGAGCCAAGAGACTCTATCCCCAACTTCAACCCTGGGCAGCAGCAGAGATCCAACACCAAACTTCTTTGTGAAGCTGGTATCTTTTCACCATTGTCATCCTGATGGCATTGGTGAATGATATGTCCTCTGAGCCTTCCTGAGGAACAAAATCCTCTGGTATTTCTTCTTACCCTATATAATATACTCATTCCTTTATGCCTGTATCCCTCGGCCATTTTCTCCTCCATTTGAGATAACAACTCAAGCATTCCAACTTCTTTCAGTACGGGCCATTACTCTCTCCAGACTTCTTAAAGTCTCTCTAGTAGTGAGTTTACCTTATTTGCGGGGGTCCCTGCTAGGGAGTTAAACCATGTATTTCAAATTAGTGTTCCCAAATCAAATGAACTCTTGTTCATTTAGTTTTATGTACTAAATCCATTGATCAAGCATTTTCAAAATTCAATCCACTGGTGTTAGCCAGGTCCCTGCTGGTACTTGCTAGCTACTTTAATGTGCAATCTCTTCTTTCCCTCTTAGGCCCAGCTTGCATATGCTTTGATTTAATATTATTGGCCTAAAAACTAAGAAGGAAGTTGAGATCAGCCCTTGCCTTGTGCAAAAGTAGTCTCCCTTTGCAATGTACTTCTCATGTGGGAAGTGCTCCTTCTTATCAGCAGTGGATGAACTTCTTCAGATTCTGAGCATTCAGAGGAATCATTGGAACCACAATCCTATTGGGATCCATCCAGATGTTTCCATCTCATATTTAGGATATTTCCATCTCATTTTCTCTCCCAGGGATCTGACCTTAGCATAACAGGCTTGTTATGGCTGTCAAATCAATCTTTGAAAGTCTGAAATTATAGCTGAAAAATTCTGAGACTGCCATCAGTGGTGTTGGTTCCCCTACTACAAAAGATAAGGAATTACTGTAAGAGATAATCTACAAAAGTGTCCCTCTGTCTTCCAAAAATCATTTCTATGGTGTGATAACCAACCTTAACTTCTATTGTCCTCCTGGAAAGTGTCAATGTACCTTAGTAATAAGGAGACAACTCCAATACTTTTAAAGGTATTATTGAGTTCAGTGGTTAGGAAATTATTTCTTTGATAATGACATTTGCTTTGAGGGCTAAAGGATGTAGATAAACCAGGTATAGCAATAACTAGGAAAAAAACATTCTAACTATCTGAAAAAACAAATGGAAAGCCATACAATGGAAAAAGAGCTTGGTGGACTCTAGGAATTGAGAAGAAACTACCATAAATTAAAAATTTGCTAGATCAAAATTAGAAACAGAGGAAGGAGGCAGATTATGCATTTTCCTGTAGGCTCAGGTGGAGAATTTTGTTTTACTCTATATACCAAGAATAGGTGACAAAATTATTTTAGTCAGATACATCATCTGATTTGACCATCTTTCTTAAATTATTAACTTGTTGTTTGGTGAATGAATTCAGTGGTAGCAGTAAGAGTTGAAATAGAGACATCAGTTCTGAAGACAGTGTAGTAGTCTAGAAAAGAGATGGAGAAAACTATACTCAGTATTGGAGCTCCAACTGGTGTATGCAAATATTTTTGAGTGGCTAATGTGAACATCTTCAGGCTATGTACATAGCGGAAATTATAAAGACACCTAAATCAGCCTGAAGAGATCACTACCACTATACACTTCATGCTAATGGATAATGGCATAAGGAAAATAGTGGCTTGCTGAATATTCAGACCAGCAAGACTGCCCAAGTGGTTTAGACTTACTGGCCTATTATGACATAAATATCAAGTTTATACATCTAATTCCTTTGTATCAAATCATAATTATCTCTGCTTATCATCAGTCTTGCACAAAGCCCAGGGTTACCTTTGTTTTTCCCCTGATTTGCTTAATAGAATGTGATCTTCTTTAGGACAAGGTAGGTCTTACTTATTTTTGTACCTTCAGATTTTAGCTCAGATCCCAGCATAAAATGTGAGTTCATTAAATGTGTTTTTGAATAAAGAAATGAAAGATTGAACAGAGTGGAAAAGTCTAACAACACTTACTGAATATATTTGTTTGGCTAGTGATACATGTTTTTTAGGTGACAAATTGGGAATTATCACTTAGTATTGAAAATTAGGTTTATAAAAGTAGAAGAATACAGAATCCAAAACTTAAACTTTTTCACTGATTCTTGATCAGCTGTGAGGAAACTAAGTTGAGTGAGGATTCAGCATTTCCATTTTCCTTGAGTTCCCAAATCACCGAGCAAAGTTCTAGGGGGCAATGGAGGAATGCATAGATGAAAAACAATTATCAAAAAAGATTTGATTATTAGATACTCTGTTTTCCATTAAAACTGTATTTTAGTCCTGATAAACTATATTCATTGTTTAGATGTTAAAACATTCAAAACAATGCATCAGTGTTGGGGGCAGGCATTTTGGCCATTTACAGCTTTAAGGCAACAAAAATTGACATTGGTTCATATCTGTGTATTTTTCTTGTTAAATATGATAACATCATTTAACAAATTGTTACACTATGTTTTAACTACCCAGCCCCCAAAATAAATAAATTAGGTGAGGTAAAGATAAAGAGGATAAAGATGTAGGTTTTAGCTGAGAGTGAGGGCCAAGGAATAGTTATCAAAGACACTGTACATCAATATAAAGGCACAGAGTGGGAAACTGAACTTTAAGGTAAATTGAAGAAATATCTCAGAAAATGTACAGGGTACAATAACAGGTATTTCTAAAGTACAGTTTTCAAAGCCAACATCTGGTTAAGAAAACAGAGGCTACTAAATATATCCCAGTTAGGTAATATCAGGACGAGGGCTTATAGCACAACTGGGAATACTGAGGAAGCTAAGGTCAAAAATGCCACCATCCAAGTTCAGAAAAGCTGTATTGTAGAGCATGGAAGCCACTATCGAATATTTTCACCTAAAGCTCCAAAATGGACATTTCTCAAGAGTTTACTGGAAAGACTCTGTTGAATCTTGTCTACTCTTGTTTCTAGTTGTAAATAACTCTAGAGAATAATGGCTTTTCCTTCCCTTCTGCTTTCCAAATCTCATGAAAGTACCTCTTGTTGTCAAATACTAATCTGGAATTACACAGGGAAAGGGATTTGGAGAAAGGTAGTTTCTTGCATTTCTTATGAGGTACAGAGATTGAAGATCATAGAAGGAGGTCATTGTGATATCAAATTGAAAACAGACATAGAACAAACTAACCCTTCATCCATTCAGTATCTACACACACACCTCTTTTAACTACAATTAATTTCAGAATTCAGCAAAAATGCATAAATTATTCTTCCAAAGTCGATGCAACTATTCCTTGTACAACCAAAAATGTACATGTGCCTTCCCTAAAAATGGAGACACTGAGCTCTATATTTGAATTTATCCATCTCTGAGTGATGATCATATGATTTAGTAGCTTAATCACAACAATTCTTAAATGTACTTAAATTTAAATTTTAAATTACAATTATATTCACAGTATATGAATAATGACATTATATTAATTTAAGGTTACTGTGTAAAGGGACCATTAGTTTTGTATAATTTATGAATAACAAAAGGAGAAAGAAAATATGCTTAGCTACTATTATCTTCATTTTTGCAACTGGCTATGTGGCCAGAATATGTATTTATAATTTCTTTATACCACTGTGCATTACTTGTTTCCTTTCCCCTCGGTTGGAATCTCAGTTGGCTGTAATTTTTTTTTTTAACCTAGAGATAGGTAACTAAAAACTTTGTTCCTAATGGGAATTTTATATTAAATATCCTGCCTGCAATGAATGATGAAATAAGATAATATTTATATAAGGGCATGGGATAATAAGAGAAGGCTCAGAGAATCTACTGGGTTGCAGACATATCCTTTCTTGCTCCCATTTCATAGTAATAATTCTACCCCCCCTGATAACTATGATCAATCCCCTCAGACAGTAACTCTTTTTTTGGTCTATAATTGCAGTGACAAGGATATTCCAAAAGGTCAGGAGACAATCTCAGCTTCTAGGTCAATGGAAACCTCATAGTGTTCCTCAAATCCAGTAAGTCCCAGGGTATGGATATGGGAAGCCATTTTTGTTTTTGTTTTTGTTTTTCCCTAGTAAATAATTGGGAGTAATAGAGAAAGTAGTCACTCCAAATTCTACACCTCTATTCAGAATATATTATCATATTCTGGTTTTGGGGAAAAGTCATTGTAGTGGGTTCTGATAAAAATCATACACTGCATCCATAAGATAAGTCCTTTAACTCTAAGAGCTGTCACCATAACAGCGTCAACAAAAGGCCATTCTCTAAGGTGGCTGCTTTGGGGCAAGGGTCATGTAGAAAACTTGAAAATTCTCTGAGCTCACTGCCTCACTTTATTTGTTCTAAAATATGTTTCTTGGTCAAAAGTGATGCTGTGAAGAATAAAATAATGAACAAAACATATAAATCTATTGATGGTAGTTTTGAAAGAAGTATTGTGACAAGGAAAGCAAATCCGTATCTGGAAAAAGTATCTATTTTAGTGAGGACAAATCAGAGCCTGCTCTATGATGAAAGGGTCTAATCTGATAAAAATGGCAAGACATGGGTGGATGGTTCTCCCGGAGAATACTGGACTATGGAGACTCAATGTTATTCTCTGCTATTAACAGTTTGGGACTAAGCAGTGGCCACAAGCAGATCTGCCTTGTAGAGACTTGGAATTGTTACACAGATATTTTTTTCCCTGAAATTGTTATATAGACTAAAAATGTAGAAACCTTATGGATTATTTAGTTATTGGGGACCAAAAATATGCCCAAACAACAAATAAGCCTCATCCAAAATACAGCTGACCTTTGAAACATGAGATGGTTATGGGTGCCAACCCTTCGTATAGTTGAAAATCCAGGTGTAACTTCATAGTTGACCTTCCATACCCAGGGATCCACATCTGTGGATTCAACCACCTGCAGATTCTGTAGTACTGTAGTATTTATTATTGAAAAAAATTCATGTATAAGTGGACCTGTGCAGTTCAAATACATGTTGTTCAAGGTTCAACTGTACAAAGAACCTCCTAAGCATGACAGGCCTTTCTTCATGGTGGGAAAAGCCAGTTGTAGCACGTCTTTAAGAATGCAAGGGATATCTCAACACACCCCAGGCCACTGGAAGCATAGAAATATTACTGGTTTCTGGGTCATATTTCTCACTATTTTTCATATTTGCTTCTAAACAAGGCATATAAAGTACTTACTAATTCTCAGTCACCAGGTCCAATCAACATTGCCACATCTTCATTTCACTCCTATCCAACTTTCTACTGCTATCCTGAATGCTTCTCTGAGAACACGTTGCTACACAATCCACAGCCTTAAAATACTGTAGAATTGACACCTGTTCCTCAGAAACAGACCAACTAATACTAAAGGCATACCGGGTGCCAAAATACCAAGATTCATAGATGTTCAAGTCCCTTACATAAAATAGCAAGTAAAGTCGGCCCTCCCTATCTGAGGGTGTGGAACCCACCGAAACAAAGGGCCAGATGACTATCATGTGATAAAGAATAAATATCTATCTAGATTTAACAGGGTTCTAATCATAAAAGTTTGAAAATGATATGTTCTTAACTAATTGGCTTAATATATTGATAACATATATCCTAGGAAGATTAATCTACTAATTGCAAGCAGTAAACCAAGGAGATACATAAATAAATCTAAAGTTATTAAAAAAAAAAACTAAATGGAATCTACTTTTTTTCTGTTAAAATGGGATGAGTAATTAAGGCTTCAATCTGTTCCATTCTATTAGCTATCACTAAATAAAAGAAGCCTTCGACGTTAGTAACCACATTCCAAATTTAGCTTAGGGACTATGGCAAGTGAGATGTGTCCAGTTTTTAGTCCCAGAGTTCTGACCTTTCTGATTTAAATTTGCTTAAGCACGCATGAAATTTGCATTCTACTTTTAAGAAGCAGATCAGAACTGCTGATAAGGTTTGTACACGCACACACACACATGCACAAATAATAACTTCTAGTACCAGCAATGGTTGGAAAGTAATTTAGTCATGTACAGTGGGGATGTAAACTGTGTCAAACTTTTGAGAAAATATCTGGCAGCATAAATTAACATTAAACATGCGCGTTACCTTTGACACATCAAACCAGAATTTTGAATTCTAACAGAAATGATAACACTACACATATACTTTAAAAAAAGGTTGTGGGAGAACACAAGAAAGAAATTAAATGTCTATCAGTGAGAAATAGTTGACCTTTTCTATATCCATTCAATGGAATTAAAACACCACACATCCATGTCCAGTCACCATAACTAAGTATAAAAGCAAGTTGCATAATTAGATACACAAAAGGAAATGGAAGGGTGGAGAGGGGTGGGGAAGAGAGGAGGAGAGGAGAGAGACAATTGAAAAAAATATCAAAGGAAAAAGAAAAGGTAGCTACTAAATTGCCCAAACTGGAGACCTCATGGGCCATGATGATACCATAATCATACTTTAAAAAAATTTTAAAAACAAATAAGCAAAAACTAAAGTGTAAATAGAACATACACATGGATTCTTAATGAAGATATTAAAAACCTTCATTTAAATATAGAATTTGAGGGAAAGGAACAAGCTTCTTCCTCTCTCACTCAAATATATAATTACAAACATAATCAACATTTAACATGCTCAACCTCTGAAAATTCATCAGTCACTTTTTCTGGACTTTCTATTGTCCACATGGAATATACTATTCACTTTAATAAATTAATAAAGAGAGTTATAGTAATGTTTTCCTCCTAAATTCTTTGGGTAGACAGCAATGACATACTCAAAAAAAAAAAAAAAAAAAAAAAAAGGTCTTTGTGAACTCAGTGTTCTTTGTGAAACCATTTTATAAAATGTATCTTACCTGTAAAATACAAATCACTTTTTTCCCTTTAATACTCAAATGGTTACCAGATCATCCAATATCATTGTTTAAAAAGATCATTGAAAAGTTAGGGATTTAAATAAATGTAGAAGTTCACAGTCAAAGCTAAACTTACATTTAAATTCCACTTTAAGAATTTACTTGATCTAGAATAAGAGAAATATTTTCCAGTTTCTCAAATTTACTTTCAATTTACAGCATTATAAAGTTAAATTTCAACTATTTTTCAATTGAATTTTAAGTGATTACATAGTTATGTTATAATCCAATTGCTGACAGGCTCTTAGCATCTTGATGTTCATTATTCATTTCTGCTACAAGGAAAATCAAACTAAAAACTTTTTCTCTTATAATTCACACTGTTCAATACCTGACTTATTTTAAGACAATGGAAAGGAATAGTTATACATAAACTGATTTGATTTAATGGTCAGTCAGATACGATTTGGGGAAGAAATAATTTGATACAATGTAGAAGAAAAGGCTTACCTGTTCGTCTGGGGGCAAGGGAGACTACAGCTAGGCAGATGCACAGATACTTCCCTTTGGTATTTTGCTATTTCAGAAACTAAGCAGAGCTAATACAACCTCATCTTTTTATGCCCATTAACTTCCCTTGGATTTTCATTCTTTCTCTGTATCCTTCTAGAAGTTGTTTCTGTGTAATTATTCTTCATACACCTTGGCCTTTTGTTAAGATACAGAAAAGGCAGTATATCAAATTTTATTTTTCTAGTTTCTTAGTTTTCTAATTTCCAGGTAGTTGATTATATAATCTAATTTTGTGACATTTTGTACCTTAGTCCAAAAATTGGTATATCTAAGGAACTGGAAAAACACTCATTTGCACATCGAAATTAAATTGCCAACATAGATACAATGATTTTATGGTTAGTTGCTATTTGCCAATAATATGTCCCAAAGTAGAAATCACTCTAAGTGAAGAAGAGGGGGAAAATTTTTAAAAAAATATATAGAGAAAGACAATGACATTTCTACACAAAGAAATTTGAAAGATCAATGTAGTAGCATGCCTAGTCTCAGTGTGTTTGAGAGTTTGAGTTTAGATAATCATCGGTAAAATGCATTTGTGCATTTTTGGTTTAATCAGTAGTATTACACAGTGGCAGGAGAAAAGTCTCAGGGTGCTGACATCAGAAAATACTGTATTAATTGTGTGATTGATAAAATGTTTGAAATAGAAAACTTAAGTCTATTGTCAAATGCAGTATCAGTGAGGAGCCTAATTCCACTTTCATACTAGAACAATAGAGATATACAACTCTGCTTAAATTTGTCTCAGTGTGCAGTTCATAATTAAATACATTGTCACAGGTGCCTTTCCTACTTCTAAATTAATGATTAACAAAAGAATAATTTCACCTAAATGGTATGAATTGCTATTCAAACAGAATAATTACTTTATATCTGTATATATACATGATCCACACTTAACTTTTAGAGAAAATTTTGATTAAAATTATGCGTACATGTTCATAAAGATTTGTAAGACCTTGTTTGATTGTACACTTTACAGTTTTATGAATTTTTAGTGGTAACAGTCACACGGTACTACTTCAATTATACAAACATATTTTATGTACGTGCTTTCTAATTCTGAAAAATTCTAAATATATTATTTACTTTTTCAGAGTGCCATGTTTTTTTCTTGAGGTTAGGAGTTACTTTTTAAAGAAATTAGTAATATATATTTTCTAAAAATTTATATATGTGTGTGTCTGTATATGTGTATTAAGAGAGTGCATTTAAATTAATTCACTTTGATGATTCTATTATATTAATCTGGATTATAACAGAATTAAAAGCTTTTCTCCTATTTCCTATTGTCTTAGTATGTCATCTGCACAATTTAAAGTAATAATAATTTTGCTAACACTTTCATTCAAGTGGAGAATTACTTGGTTTTGGTTAGTGGAAAGAATTTGGATTCTACAGTCTTAGAGAAACAGGTTTCTGGTAGTGGATTCATGACTACCTATTATGGAAACTTTCTCTATATCAGATGTTGTTTGTTTGTTTTTTAAACCTTACATTGGAATACAGTTAGAATAATGTGAGATACTTCACCTAAGGCACTAAATATATCAAGCCAATACTGCTTAAGAAATCAAATATATTATTATACTTTTTATTCATATGGTCATTTATTTTTTACCTAACAGGTATTAATCAATCACCCCACTCCCTCGCACCTGTAATAGTGAGAGAGATAGGAATACAAACAAAAGGAGAAAATATGTTCTGTTTGAAAAGTGTATGGTCTAGTATGTGATATAATAAACATAAATAAATGCTAATAAAGTATTCTGTTTAGTGCTTTTTGGAGCATAAAGCAAGAAGCTCTTAACTCTGCCTAAGCAGTGAGGAGAACAATTAAAGAGAAGGTGATGTTTGAGCTGTGTCTTAAGAGGTGAATATGTGTTCTTTAGGTAGATTGAGTTTGAAGGTAGAATGGGCAGGCAGGGAGAGAATAAATAGAACTGGAAACTTTCTAGGCAGAGGGACTAACATACGGAGGTAAAAAAAAAAAAAATCTACTTATTTTCAGCTACCTGAAAATAAAAGCACATGGCTTAGATTCAAGCATGTGTGCAAGAGATGAGATTTTAAACCAAAAGAAGTCACATAAGCCGTCTGCTAAAAAAAAGAAAAAAGGGCTAACAGTAGCAGATCTGTGAGATACCCCTTCCCAACTTGATGTTAATTTAACAGAGCACCAATTTTTCTCTAAGACAATAGCCAATTTAGTGCCATGATAGTTGAGAGATAAGGAAAGCACGGAAAGTAAAATTCTTCTTTATCTTAGCTTTTTCCCTGGGTGTTTTCCAAAGGTGCACAGGAAAATGGAGTATAAAAAGAAAGTAACTATATTGCTACATGGATGAAACAAAGATTGGAAACCAGGGTAGCCAGGGGAACTAAGTTTTGAAGACACGATATGAGACAGGTGGAGACTACACACAAAGATTCTCCAAAATCTATATAAAAATTCCCCGAGTGTCTGTGGCTATAGATATTCAAGGCAAAACTCTGGGATGCCTAGGACAGAAGAGATGCTGGTAGGCTTAGAGTCAAATGGAAATGCCAGAGTTATCACAGTGCTGAAATATATTTGTGTATGAATCCAGACAGAATGGAGATAACAGTGAAGATTCTGAGTATTTAGTTGAGACTCTCCAACGCACGAGGAGAAGTATCAGACAGAAGTAAGTCTGCCTTAATGGGCCTAAAATCAAATTTCCACAGGATCCAAGTGATCTATGAGAATTAGACTGCATATTAGAGCAAATAGCAATATCCTTCAGAAGAAGACAGCATAATCCCAATTCTCAGGACATATTATTCACAATACTCAGTACATAATGAAAGTCACTACACATGTTAGGAGATAAAACATTCAAGTGATATTCAGGAGGTGAAACTGTCAATAGAAGTATACTTGAAAATAATGCAGATATTGAAGTAAGCACAAGCATCAAAACAGTGAGGATTAATTTATTAAATAGAGAAAATAGTTGACAGAGTGGTTTAATATGTTGAGTTAACACCAGGCTAGTACTAGCAAATAGGACTAGAAAAACCTGAAGACAGTTCAAGGAAAAACATTCTATCTTAAGCACAAGTGAAAAAATGGAAAGGAGAGTGAATATAAGAGAAATGTAGCATATGATGAAATACTAACAAACATATGATTGAGGTCCTAGAAACAGAGAGTAAGAGAATGAAACAGACACAGTTTTTTAAAAGAAATAATGAAAAATGATTTCCCAAATATAAACAGAGATGTCAAACTACCTTTTCAAGGAAGTGAATAAATAAACCACAAGAAGAAACACAGAGAAAACTACACCTAGGGAAAACACAAACAAACATCAGAGAATGAAATATGAGAGTAAATTTTAACATCAGCCAGAGAAAAAGAAATATTATCTTTCATGATCAATAATAAGAAAGAAAACTGACTTCTCCACAGAAACTGTCTCAGCAGAAGGCAAAGAAATGTTATCTTTCAAGTGATGAAAGAAAACAGAATGGTTACCAAAGAATTCTATATCCAGCAAAAATATCCTTCAAAAATGAAGAAAATGAAAATAGTCTCAAAAAAAAAAAAAAAAAAAAAAAAAGCTAAAGGAATTTGTTTTCAGGTGCACTGCCACTATGGAAAATGCTGTATCTCAAATGCAAGCAGATAAATCTAAGAAGCAAACAATATTGGAAGCGGTAAATATGACTAAATTTAAAACTCTATTCACTGTGTGAGACAGTATTAAATACTATGTCTTGTGTTTTATAAAAATATGCAGAGTTAAAACATATAACAATTGCACAAAATGTAGGCACAGTGAAGAATGAAGGTATTCCATTATCATTCTTTTTCCATTGTTTTATATGCTTTAAAATACTAATATGTTGTCTCTGATAATAAGAATATATATTGTTTTCTCTAACATATTAAAACTGCATTTTCTAAGATAACCAGTGGGAGATAGTAACAAAAGGTGTAGAAAAACAGCTAGTAGAAAAGAGAAAATGAAATTAAAAAAACCCTAATATAAAGAATGTCAAGAAAAGGAGAATAAAGGAGAAAATGACAAACAGAGAACAAAAAGCAACATGGTAGATTTGGACTCAGCTATACTAGTAATTACGTTATATGTGAATGATCTAAACGTCCACATTAAAACTGAAATATTGTCCCACAAAATTTTTAAAAAGGTAAGTCAAACTATTTTAAACACATATACTCACTAAATGTAATTAATTACATATGAAGCTGACACACCCAGAGTCATGCCTTACTATAGATATGTGCATTACATAAAGCACCAATCTAACACTGATGACATTACTACTACAATTTTCTTATTACTGGGATTTTTCCCCCACAGGTCAGGAGACGTGCTCTCATGCTGTACATTGCATACGCTCAGTAAGTACAATTTGTATTTTCTCCTTTAGCTTTTTTTCTATAACAATGTTGGCAGATTCTCCCTTCTCTATATGCAAAAGAGTGATTTTTCCAATCATCGTATCCTTGTCACATTTTGCATAATTGAGTTAATATTCCATGAGCAGGCTTAGTCAGTGTTAGCTCTCTGTTATTCTGGAATCCCAAAGTGAAAAAAAACAATCAGACATCGGACACTTCAGCTGTGAGTGAACTGATGCACAACCAAATGCTTAGTCTTGGCCCAGGAGCAAAACTGGAGGAACAGTCAGTGTCAAATAGGATGATACAAGGCCACTGGCACCAGAATAATTCTAGACTGGATCTTGTCCCTGTAGGTGCACTTCTGTCTATTTTAAAAGCAAAACTTCCAAATTTGACACCAGTCACTTAACACTTCATTCTCTATAGCAATGCCATTGCCTCGTTTGGTCCTCACAGAGATCCTATGATTGTTTCCTCCTTTGTTATGTGAAAATTGAGGCTGTGAGTCATTCTGTAACTCACTCAGATTCACACAGCTAGCACATGTAAAACTTGAATTATTACCTAAATTATCAAACCCACTCTGCTGAAGGGTAGGCTATGAGAAGAAAATCCGATAGATGTGCTCAGAACATGTACTCTGATGTTCTTGTGTGTACAACACACTAAAAATAACAAAAGTGTCAAAGAGTAAAACAGATCTGAGTTCAGCCACAGCTGTGTTACCTGCTAGCTTGTCATTTAGCTGTTACATTTGACCGTTTCTGAGCCTACTGTTCTTTCTTTGTAAGGTAAGAAAACTCATGCACGCCTTTTTGTATTATTGGGGAAATCCAATGAGGTAAATTTAGGAGGTACCTAGCACGATAACTATCACAGTGGGTTTTCAAACTATTGTTTAAAAATAACACCAATTATACTTAAAGCAAAACAAAAGTACGGTCCAATTATTCTGTATGCATTTTTCATTTTAAGACTAGAAGTTAATATATAGGTACTAAGATATTAATATTTACACACAATAGCTAGAACTATAAAATCAAAGTTTGACTACTATTACATTTCCTTTTAAAGTGTGTTTGTAATAATTGTTACTCTAGCTTTGCTTGTTAAATTATGCTGCTGTATAGAAAAGGTTAGCAGTATTTTGCAGATAATGTGATTGTAGACAGCACTTCCATCTAGAAAACAAAAAAATGAGGTCTTATATATTAACCAGTTGGCTAATTTAAACATTAGAAGGTCCCTTTTATGAGCCTTACTATATACCAGGCATGAAATAATGTATGTGCTGGTAATATCACAATATGTGAATAAGACAAGATTTTAGTCTCCAAGGAGCTTACTCTCTGATGAAGGGAAGTGGACCTGTCTCCTTCCAAGAGACAGAAAGAATGTATGCCCATTACTGATATCTGAAGAGGAGTGGTAAATCGTTACTCTTGCATGAAGGATAACTTCACAGAGGAGATGGCACTTACGCTGTCTTGAAGGATTAGGAAAAAAAAAAAAAAAAAGAGAGAGAGCAGTAAGAGTTCCTTGGCAGAAGGAACAGTGTAGTATCCGAAATATGCAAAACAAAGAAAGAGGAGCACATTCAAGGAAGGGTGAAAAGTTGCTTAAGTTCCATTCGCCTCGAGCACTGCGTACTGGGACTGGAAGCACTGTCGCCTGAAGCCTTCAGAGCCCTCTAGACATCACATGATAGACCTCTCCTGAACATAACACTGGGCCTCAATTTGCAAGCCCATTTTCAGATCAACTCCTAAGCCTGTGGTTGTTATCTGACGGATCTGCTCATTGGAATCACCAGGGAAGCCAAGGGAATTGCCAGGCTCTGGGTTTTATTTACACTGGAACAACTGAATCAGAATCTCAGGATGAGAAACCTATGCTTAGGTGATATGTGTGACCAGGGCCAAGAGCCACTGACCATATTACTCCAACCAGGGTTAGATGCTAACAGACAGTAGATAAGAGTCAGAAGTCTTTCCTTTCTGTTGGTTTAAAAAGAAAATTTCTCAAGATCACCTTCACTCTGCAGGGTATAAATTATCCCTTTGGTGTCTTAAGAAACTCAGACTTTCCACTCTGGTGTTTCAGTGCTTCTAGCAAAGTACTGTGTGTGAAGATATTCTTTAAGGGTTTGCTTATGTATGGAGATGATGTTAAAGTCACTGTTTAACTCAGAGCTCTTAGTTTGTTTTTGGTTTTTTTTGGCAGTTCACTTAAGATATGTACACATATATTTATAATATGCTAACTGTAATTTTTGTACAATTTATAATATATTTATTACAATTATAAAATGTTGATACACACATTGTGGAACACACAATATAAAAATTTGCAAAGATTAAATAAATATAAATTTAACAGTATTATAAAATTTAAAAACTCTAAAAGAAAAAATAAAAGACTGACAATACAAATTAGATTTTTATCTTTAAAAGACATGGGAAAAAATTAAAAGGACATCATTAGCTGAAAGCTTTGCAAGACACTTATGTTAAAGGCATGGATGGAAGTATCCCTATGAACTACCTGTTTGAAAATAATTGCTATTAAGTAAATCAAAACACAACACACACACAGAGATAAGCATTAGCTTACTTAATGGGAATTATTTTTCTACTTCAAATTCTCTACAATTTCTGCTATTTGCATGGGAAAGCGCCTATTTTGAAGCTTTGAGATATTGTCTATTATAAAGCTATTTGATTTTTTAAAAAAAATCACTGTTTTTAGAATCTAAATTGTTAATGCCAAGCTTTTCAACATCAAAGTTCTCAATTTATATTTTTCTTTTCAAATTTGGTGGAGCAAATGACATTATTTTTTGTTTTTTGATGCATTAGTAAACTAAAACCTACATGTAGAACCTGCATAACCCTGAAAATCAAACACAGATATGTAATTTCACTCCTTTCTGATACACAAATGAAACACAGTCCAAGAAAGAAAATAGCAGAAAAGGAGAAGATAGTAAGCGAACTTCAGAAACTTGAAAGTAGATGACTGAGTGTTTTACCAAGAAAAACAAATCCTAAAATTTCATTTCAGAAATCTGATACAAACTTTTTAAAGAAGAAAATGTCCATAAATATATAAAAGATCATATTTAGCAGCCTTTCAAACAATATGTTTATAAATTGACTTGTAGAGATGTTCACAACATATTAAGTAGAAAATCAAACTTCAGAGATGGTAATGAAATATGCTGTTTATTTTTAATTAAAATACTCAAGGTACATGTAAACAATATAGGTAGAGAGATCGATAGATATAAATAGGTGATAGAGACACAGATACATAGGTACAAAGATAGATGCATAGGTTAGATAAATGAATAGATTTTTAAATTTGATTACATTAGGTTAAGAGGCTGTTACTGTCAGTACCTACATCAAAGGAAGGGGTAGTGAAAGAAAAGAGGGACGGGGTGAGGAAAAATAAGAGGAAAAGAAGAAGTGTTAAAACAAAAATTTTAAAGTATCCATGATAAAAATAATACACAGGATACAATCCCATTTATTTAAAATGATTGTGTGAGTGGTTTGTTACATACTAACTGATAGCAAAAGGAATTTTTTTAAATTTGAGTGTTATCAAGTGATTTTATTCCATTTGACTTTTAGGATAAGCATACAGTGTTTATGTACAAGCTTATAACAACACTATTTTAATTAAAAATAAAATAATGACTTATTCATTAAATTTTCATTTTGTTTGAAACTTGTATAAGGCTCATAATATACCATTTACTGGCTAACTTCTCTGCTCTTTCATGTGCTAAAGGAATACAAAGATGAGTAGAATTTTAGGGGTTTTAAATGTAGGTGTCAGGGGAATTTTTGTTATACCATATTATTGTCAGAATACTTACCTGACTAACATAATCTGGACAAGCATTTGTTAAGTATTTCCAAAGATTTACTGATGAACCAGAAAACAAAAGCTTTAAAATGTGTTTAATACTTATCAATCATTTATAAATTGGCATGATCTTCTAACCGAATTCCTTACTAGACTTACTCTAAATTAGATACACATTTCCTCTGTTCGACATCATATAAAAATATCTTTAGCAAGAATAAACATTTTAGGTATAATTCTATACTGTGTAGAAACTTTGTGGATGAGAAATCTCCCTAGGGGATATACAATATTCCAGTGACCTTTGGTCATCCATCAGTGAGTTTTGATGTGCTTTGTTGCCAATAGGCAGTTGAAGGAAGCTCTATGGTGCTTAAGAGAATGGACAGCGAACTTAAATAGAACTGGTTTCTACTTCTGGTTCCATTAACTACCTAAGCTAAACAAATTTTGACAAACAACTTCATTGACCATCAGTTATCAGTATCCTTACACTGTATCAAGTAAAAACAAAATCCACCTTGTAGAGTTGTTTTAAGACATTTGTAAAATGCTTTTAGTTATTAATGCAAATATACAATAAATTAAAGTCATTTTATTATTATAATTAGTTGTATAATTATTACTCATGATAGCAGTAGCA
Organism: Camelus ferus; assembly: GCF_009834535.1. NCBI lineage: Eukaryota > Metazoa > Chordata > Mammalia > Artiodactyla > Camelidae > Camelus > Camelus ferus. The sequence continues at coordinate 18,945,879 of NC_045698.1, read as the reverse complement.
GTTGCCATAGAAATAACAAAGGTATTCAGGCCATAATAATAATTATAAGCAGAATTTAAAAAAAAATAGTAGAGAACCCACATACATCATCCATGTTCTGCATGGTTTATGAATATCTAAGGATAGACGCAAGGCTTCTGAGAACTTCTGAAACTTCCATCACCTATATAAAGAATGCAATATGTTGAAGCTTTTCAAACTATGATAAAAAAAAAAAGAACTACAAACACTAACTCTAACTCCAAAATTCTACTTCGCTGTATTATTTATGTAAGGATCACTCCATGCTCTCAGAGTCTGTCTATGGGTCATAGTTCATTGCCACAAACATGATATAAAGTCCCCTCCCTTTTCTTTATATCACCATCCTCCAAAAAAGTATCACTCACCAGAAGAGGCAGTTTGTGTGGAGTCATGAATCAGAAGTAGAACAGAGAGTACACAAAAAAGTGGTTTTAATAATGGGCCCTGGGATCAAACCTGAGCCAAGAGTTAGAATCTCAGAGGGGAGACAAACATCGAAAGAATATATGTGGTCAATGGAGGAGAGGTCCTGAAGGAGAGGTAGAAATGCTGGCATAAGTCACAGAGAGACTGACTTGAACGTAGGAGTCAGAATAACAAAATGAAAGCAAGGAGGAGTCAAGGTGTTGTGTGGATCATCTAAGTGGTTGCTGAATTTACTAAAAATGATGACACTTGTTGAAGAGACTGTCTTTTCTTCACCATATATCTGTGTCTCCTTTGTTGTTGATTAATCGACCATAGATTCATATGTGGATTTATTTCTGGGCTCTCTATTCTGTTCCACTGATCCATATGTCTTTTTTTTTTTTTTTTTTTTTTTTTTTTGCCAGTACCAGGATATTTTTATTACTGTAGCTTTATAGTATAGTCTGAAGTCTGGGAGAGTGATACCTCTAGCTTTATTCTTTTTCTCAAGATTGCTTTGGCAATTTGGGGTCTTATGTAGTTCCACATATATTTTAGGATTATTTGCTCTAGTTCTGTGAAACAGAGTTTAGAACATTTCCTCACACCACATACAAAAATAAACACAAAATTAATGAAAGACCTAAATGTAAGACCTGAAACAATAAAACTCTTAGAAGAAAATATAGGCAGAACACTCTTTGACATAAATTATAGCAATATAGTTTTAGGTCTGTCTCCTAAGACAAAAGAAATAAAAGCAAAAATAAACAAATGAGACATAATTAAATTTAAAAGCCTTTGCATAACAAAGAAAATCACTGACAAAATAAAAAGACAATCTATGAGATGGGAGAAAATATTTTCAAAGATAGAACTAACAAAGGGTTAATATCCAAAATACATAAAGAGCTCATACACCTCGATATCAAAAACAAACAAAAAAACCAAAAACCCAAACAACTCGATTACAAGATAGGCAGGATTTCTGATAGATGTTTTCCAAAGGAGACATACAGATGACCAAAAAGCACATGAAAAACTGTTCAACATTGCTAGTTAATAGAAAAATGCAACTCAAAACCACAGTATCACTTCCCCATTTGTCAAAATGGCTATCATCAAAACGTCTACAAATAACAGATGTTAGAGAGGACATGGAAAAGGGAAACCTTGTACATGGTTGGTGGGAATGTAAATTTATATAGCCTCTATGGAAGACAATATGGAGGTCCCTCAAAAAATTAAAAATAGAACTACCATATGATCCAGCAATTTCACTCCTGAGTATACATCCAGAAAAATAAAAACACGAATTTGAAAATATACATGCACCCTAATATTTATAGCAGTACTATTTATAATATTCAAGCTATGGAAGCAACCCAAGTGCCCAACAACAGATGAATGGATAAAGAAAATGTTTTATATATATAAAGGAATATTTCTCAGTCATAAAAAAGAACAAAATACTGCCATTGCAAAAATGTGGATGGAACTAGAGAATATTATGCTTAGTGAACTAAGTCAGGCAGAGAAAGACAAATATAGTATCACTTACGTGTGGAAACTAAAAAAAAATACAAATGAATGAATATGCAAAACAGAAAGAGACTCACAGATAATAGAAAACAAACTAGTGGTTATCAAGGGAAGAGGGAAGGGGGGAAGTGAAAATTAGGGGTGTGGGATTAACAGATACAAACTACTATGAATAAAATAAAAAATTAATAATGATATATTATATAACCATTATCTTGCAATAAATTTCAGCCCCCTGCCCCCAACTGAGATGTCAAGAAGGCAAGTCTCAGGACACCATCTCTGTGTCTTATAATTTAACACAATTCTGACACTACCCAGAAATAGCATCCACAAGTTAAAGGGCTCAGTCCTACAAGACTGCCTACCCCACAGCTTCAGACACCAGCCACAAGCCCAGGCTATTACCTGTACTTCTGACCATATGGCTATAAATCAGAGGTTTCCATGACTCCCACTTTGGGTTTTATTACTTTGCTGGAGTGGCTCACAGAACTCAGAGAAGCATGCTACTTACTAGAGCACAGGTTTATTACAAAAGGATGTATCTCAGGGATAGCCAGATGAAAGAGATGTGTAGGGCAAGGTATGGTGAAAAAGCATGGAGCTTCCATGTCCTACCCAAAGTGCCATTGCCCCCAAATCTCCCCTTGTACACCAACCTGCAAGCTCTCTAAACCCTGTCTTTTTGAGTTTTATAGAGGCTTTACTACATAGGCATAATTGGTTAAATCATTAGCCATTGGCCATTGATTCAACCTCCAACCCTTCTCCCTTCCCCAAATCAGGGGAGTGGGGCTGAAAGTTCCAACCCTGTAATCACATGGTCAGTTCTCCTGGCATCCATTCCCAATCTTTAGGTGCAGTCCAAAAGTCACCTCACTAACTTAAGAAAAGATACTTTTATGGATCTTATCACTTAGGAAATTCCACTTGTTTTAGGAGCTCTGTGCCAGAAACAGGGACAAAGAATAATTATATATTTCTTAGTGAAAGTCACAATATCACACAGGAATAAATCAGTTGTTTTGAGGAGTGTTATATATAGATGGAGTCCTCAAGTATGGAGATGCATTATATTCAAAGAAGAAGAAAAGAAAATAATTTCATGGTATGTTTTTTGCAATAAGGTACTACATTTAAAATACCAAATGATAGAAAAGTTAATTCAAGCTAAAGTAACCTTGAAAAGAATAATTCAAATAATACTTTCATTTACTGTAAATTAATTTTGATGTCAATACTCCAGAAGAGGAAATATAGTCATACTACTATAAATAATGATGATGATGAATATTTTTGTGCAAATCTCTTTACTAAGTATTTGTAAACATTATTCTAAGTATCAAAAATTGTCTTCCACGAGGTAGAATGCTACTTATATTTGAAAACTTACAGGTAGCTATACACACGATATAAAATAATTTTCAATAGTTCCAAGGCTGAGGTCCCCTGTTTTCAAATGCTCCATAATCACTGTGACAATTGAGAGAAAAGCAGAGGACTCCTGAGACAGGAAGATAGTAAGCATTTTTTTTTACTTGGCAAATCCCCCTTTCCACCTTTATCTAGAAGTAGTAAAAATAACATCAAATAAGGCAATAGAATGTTTTGTTGGATTGTGGATTTCACACAAAACAAGTCTCTCCCTAAAGTTGGGTTTCACTGTGAAATGAAATGTATGCAACTTTAGGGATTTAAAGCTTTATTTGTGAACATTTACCTTAAACTATGATAAAATATTTTGTTTGGTTCATTTTCCCCACTTTACATGCATTGCTTTACCTCAGCATTAACAGAGAGACTTCCTATATGTTTATCTAAAGGAACAAGTAGACCCAGAAAAAATGAATATAGAGGAGAATGTGAACTTTATATAAAGTGTCTTTGCCTCAAGAAAACACTCTTAGCCTCCATGAAGAATTCACTAAGCTGTTCATAATCACTTGGATCTATGTAGCCCCAGACAATATGCTTTATTTCTTCTTTTTCTTCCTTTATTTGTAGATGAAGGAAGTAAGGTTCTGCCTCATTTTTTTTTTTTTTGCTCCTTTTCCTGCACTTCAAATTTACAATTATTTAAAAACTGTGTACCACGAGTTCAATTACCGTACATTAGCAGTGTCACATTTTATTTTGGGACATGTGAAACTGTATTTTCTAAGTATTTGTTTTCCCTTTCAAGAAATGAATTTCCATGATGCACATGTCTCAGATAGGCAGCTGTATTATCTACACTTCATGGATAAGCTTCACCATTGGCAGGGGTGGGGGGGAGTGGTGATTTTATTTTTATTTTCTATTGTCAGTTTTCTTTTGAAGCATCAAATAAGATATTGATATTTTTTGGCACTTAAGCTATTTACTTACTGTGACTTAACGAGCCGTTATAAAGTGAGCCGTATTCCCACCGTGCACTTCATACAACTATTACCAGAACTTCTTTTCAGAAGGATTTATCTACTAATCAATATTTCTCTTATTGTTCCATTTCCAGAAGTACTAAAGAGACTTCTCTTCTGAAACAGGATTTGATTCTGTTATGGTTTACCCTCTCTAACAGTTGTACAATGTACAACAGCAAACCTAACAGGTGGACCATCTAGTTCTTATGATGTTGCTATGGTCACAATTATATTTGGACATTTCCAGGGAAGGTGAAAATCCCTCAACTGCATTGTCAAGTAAAAAGCAAAGTGCTGCAGAAATTTGAAATTATACTTGAAATCATTCTCTTTACTGAAAAAGAACATGTTAAGAATCAACTATCAGATATTTTAAAATTACTGTTTTTGAAAGGTTATTTTAATTTAGAGACTCAGAGACACAGATAAAAATTCATCATTAAAACTGATAAATATAATCGGGATTCTTTCTCTTCCTTTTCTTAAACTTGGGATTTGGGTATTAAAATTGAAGTAGGTAGTCGTGAATTCTGCAGGGGCTACACACAAAATTCCTCTTGAGCAACAGGACTCTTCACGTGACACATATTTTCTAAAGATGATTTACAGGTTACAGACATGCTGTGACCTTTCTCTCCCAACTGCAACCGTATTAAGCAGAGCTGATTAACGGAGACTAAAAACACTGGGTTATTTTCTCTCACGGGGGTCTTTGACAAAACCCTCCTCTCTGAGCCCTCCCACTTCATTCTCTTGTAAATCACTATGCCTAAAGAGTCTTTACTCCCCCAGCCCCAGTCCTGGAGCCCTGCAGCGCCATCAGCGGCAATATCTTCCTATGTGAGGGACGTCTCTTATTAATCAGAAACGCTGAATGGAAACCAATCAGATAGAGAGTTCCTTTGGCTTCAGCTTCCTGCCTGTCTGAGTTAAAAGTGATGCTCGCTGGAAGAGGGAGGCATACGGAGATTCATGAAGATTCAGCTGTGAAGATACTATAAAAAGAGAAGAGAAGGAATGAGACAGAGGCAACACCGGAATTGTCGGCACTGAGCAGAGCTAACTCAGTTCCGCTGCTAAACAAGGTAAATGTCATTTACTTTGCTTGACAATATAAGCTCTTCAATTTTTGCCTTCTTATAATGTAGTAGTACAATTATTGCTTTTCTCCTAGTTGCTATATTTTGCGCTCTCTCTCTCTCTCAGCATTTAGAAGCAGGTAAGAATACAGTTTATAGTATTTGAATAAGATATTAAAATGATCAGGGAAAAACTTGCAATGTTTGTTTCTTGTTTTACTTTTACAAAACTGATACCTAGCAAAGCTCTTTTTATAGTGCTCAAATCTGCATACGGAGCATTATTATGAAAATAAAACTAAACTTCACATTGTGTTAGTTGATTTTGGTCGCTTTGAATTACTCACATATTAATAGTGTTTAGGTGTACTATTATATTAATTTGAAATGGACTCTGTTTTCTCATAACTTTTGTTTACATAATTTGAATCAGAACTGTCAAAAATAAAGACATTTTTCATATTCTAATAAGAAATGATTTCTTTATTTTTAATATTAAAATAAAATGATACATAAATAGTAAAAATAACACATCTATAGACAGACGTAAGATGTCAGGATTATGGTGATCATTTCACCTGGTAAAGGAGGTTTCTTCACATATTTGTGGTTCTCACTCAGGTCAACATTCTGAATGTGTACATCTGTTGGCTATAATTGCTCTCCATTATTGTAGGCAAATGTATCTTAATGTAATAAGACTGGATGAAAACCACAGAAGGGAGAGTTTCAAAGGCAAAATTAGTATGCTTTATTTGAAGTAATATGGAAAATGCAGTGACTTGATGGAGCATTGTTTTTTTTTTTTTCTTTGCCTACCCAATATAACCATGCACATCGATTAAATTTTCAAGCATGCTAAAATCAAAAAAGGAATGATGAATTTTAATTAAAAGGTTATCAATATTCTACAGCACTTACATTTAGAGACTGTTAGCAGTGTATGTTCTCAGAATTCTTTTTTTAAAAAAGTGTGTAAAAGAGAAGTGATCATCTATACTAGATAAGTTCACATTTATTTGTATTATCAACTTTTATTGAGAAAGTAATGGACTAAAGATTTGAGGAGAAATTGGAGGTCTTTTCTGGAAATTTGTTGTCATTTAATATTGTGTTATATATCTATGAGATTACTAATCAAGATTTTTCACAAGGTTTTTGAAATCTATGTAGCATTAAAAAATGAGTGATTTTGTAACAACAAAAAGTGGTAACTTTTGCATGACAGAAGGAAATCTTCATTTGGCTCTCCTTACTCATCTATGGAATCAGAAGATTTACCTATCTTCAACTATAGCTGACTAAGAATGAATTTGATCATTCAATGTTCTTAACTTAGAAAAGAGTATAATTTAAAAACCTCTAGAATTCAATACAGGATAAATGCTATTTCCTGATTCAGACACTGCCTCATTACCTAGGCAATGCTATGTCAAGTGTAGAATACATTTGTGTAACTATGTAACTAGTTAATACAGATTTGAATGGTAGATTTTTTGAAAAACAGAGAAAATGAAATAACATGCTATTCTAGCACATAGCAGCAAAGAATTTGGGCTTACTATGAACAGCATGCTTTGGGGTCTTGTCATTAAATATGTTATGGATTCAACTGAAGTTTTTTAAAAGGAAGTGTACAGAATAATTAAATGCACTTAATAGATATAGGCTGAGATACTGTCAACTCTGTATTTGTTTTGAAAAATGAGAAAATGTAAGATAGAGCTCATAGTATGAGCAAATCTAATTCTGGAAATAAATAGAAAAACACTTCAGAGGAAGCAGACAGTAGTGTCAATTCAGAAAGAATTCACTAACTTTGAGTCAGAAAGATTTGGTAGGACTAATAAAGCAAGTCATATAAGATATTATTTTCCAAGATGGAAAATAATTTTCCCTTTATTACACTATTTGACAGTTTGAAAAACAATTTTGAAATGGTTTAATTATGCCACTATTATTATATTAATTGCAAAATTGAAATAAAAACATCTTGTACTACTGCCTATGTGTAAAAGATCACGATATCAAAGTTGGTTTTGAGATTATGTTTTTAAATGTTGTGTTGCTCGACTTGATAAATTATGCTAGATCAGACGCTCTTCTGAATGTCACCTTGCATGAAAAGATTTCATGTGTTATTTTACTGTGACCCTCATATATGCGAAGTTTAGCCAGTTTAATGTCCCTTCTGTGGTACATTTACCAAATGTGAATAAAAAAGTTAACTGTAGATTTTTTTTTTCCTACTGGGTTACCTCTTTTTAGACATCAGTAGTGATTTGAGGCAGCATGCAATCCCTACAATATTTGCACAATGTATAGGTACAACTATTCAGAATTCAGGCTTAAAATTATATAACATAAAATGTGGCAATACATTGTACGCAAGAACGTATAAATTAAGGTGAGACTTAATTTAAAAAATACATGTGAATGTGTCATGAATAAACATTGGCTGTAACTTGTTCTCTATGAAAGTGAACAGCCTAGGTGGATAATTATTTAGCATTAATACAAATGCTTAAATAAAATGGATCATTAGTTTGCGATATTCTTTAAGATTAGTTTTGTTCCTTCAAAGGAAAGTCTAAATATATTGTATAAATAAATCTAACTTTAAGAAAAAGTGTGATCATTAAAAAACATTCAATGTGATATTTTAAATATTTATATTTCTCACTTCAAGGATAGTTTTATACATATTAAGCTGTCATGTATAATATCAAATCAATAGTAATATTAACTGTAGAATAAGTTTGGTTTATGGTGAGATATTTTATAATAAAAACTCTAGTTATCTTCTTAGGCATTTTACTTCTTAATTTATCTACTTAATTAAGTTTTCTTAAGGAAGAAGAAAACACACTAAATGGGACCAGAGGACATTGGTTTTAATTAGCTTTGTTTTTACCTGATGTCAATTTATAGATATGATAATTTTTATTGTAGAACATGACATGTTTCCTACGGTAAAGCAATTTCTTTCTTTGTATCTTGCATATCTATTTCCAAAAATGAGTTGTGTCTTGAAATATATCCCCCAAAAGCTTCTCAATGTCTATGATATTAAATTATTTAGGTGTTTACGTAAGATTCTAAAACTTTAGAAGAGAAAACCACCTCCAACTCTGATGTTACACAAGAAAACTGAGGTTTTGGAAGATCACATTACATAACCAGTCCTGTCAAACTGTATATGAAAAATTGGCAACATTATGTTAAAATACATCATTATGTGGAAACATTATGTGAAAGTTGAGTCATGAAAATCATGTTAGGAATACACACACATACACGCACACACACACAGAGTGACTAGTTGAAAACACTGACTCCTGGATTGATTTTAATATCTTGAAAAAGTTTTTTTCCCTTATGAGTCACTTCAAACTCCTCTGCCTGGAACAACCATTATCTTCATCAGTAAAATATGGTAAGGAATGCTCAGTGAGGAGAGTGTCTTTATAGCACTCTCATACATCTTCATAGCAGTCCTAATATGTTAATGCATTTATCCCTAAATTTAGCACTACTGAGAGATGGTCTTATAGTCACATTAAGAATGCAAAGTGCCTGAATAAAAGCATGATCTCTGGAGCCTAACCAAGAAATTTTATATTAGCCCTGCAAGAAACACCTCCCAAAACATAAAAGTCATAATAATGGATCTTACTGCTTATGAAGAGAAAATGGAAACATCATGAGGTATTGTCGTTGTGTTGGTTGTGATGATGGGGTGTGTTTGTGTGTGTGTGTCTGTGTGTGAGTGTGTAAAATACATATTTATTTTTAAGAGAAAAGGTGGGAAAAGGAGAAGACCTGAATATTTTCAGTGACATTTTTTTCTTTTTCTTTTATTTTCTATTCCATTTCTTTGCTAATTTATAAATCAATTTCAGGAAGAATTAGTGCTTTCCTATTCTCTATTTATTTTTATGAGCAAGATTATTCTTGGTCTTTCTAATTAATTAATGAAACACCACAGCAATGACTGTTTCATAAGTATGAGTTAAAAAGCCTGCCCCTCATATCACTCTTTGACATTAACCCTACAATTGTAAAGAATGGAGATAGCAGTGGCTAATAGTTATTGTTTGATTTTTGAGTTTAAAGATAAACATAATGTATTGTAAGAAATAGATATAGCCAACAGAATTTACATTGGAATATGCTAAACTCATTACACTTGATATTTTATTAACAGAGTATCCAGTGCATAATGGACTTTTTTCTCATATTTACTGCATAGGATCTTAGGAAGTTATAAAAATACAAGAAATAATAGTTACATGAACAGTATAAGGATGACAACAATGCATAACAAAACAACATGTAATCTAAGCAAATAAACACCAATAATTCACGTCCTGTGCCAAAAAACACCACATAAAATATACTGCTTTGGGGAGAGGGTGTAACTTAGTAGTAGAGTGCGTGCTTAGTATGCACAAGATCTTGGGTTCAATCCCCAGTACCTCCATTAAATAGCTAAACCTAATTACCTCCCCCCCACACAAAAATTTTTTTTAATTAAAATATACTGCTTTTATAAACTAGGCAGTCAATCCTAAAAGTTTTCAAAGGGGGTTTTCCCTCAGACACTTTAGTAACTTCTTGATCATCTATTTTTTTCCACCTAAACACATTACTCTAATAATTTAATGCAATTGCCAGAAATATTTTTCAAAATATTCACATTTATGTGTTATAAATAGTTACTGCAAAGAATATATCAGAAATCTAAGAAATTCAAATCTGTTTTTCACTGTAATGGTAATTAAACCACAGATGGAACATCGGAGAAAACTTACAGGTCAAATTACAAAGTAAATCTATATACCTGTATATTTTAATCCTTATCTATATATCTCCATCTATCTCTATTTCTGTGTATATGTATCTCTAAGTTGACCTGTGTGTGTGCACCCAGAAAAATATATATGGAAAGTAGAAAGGAATAACACAATCAGTTATTTCAATGTATAAATGAGTTACACAGTTATTTAATTTCTTTAAATTGTTACAACGGCATGACATTAGACACTAAAAATCTCTTTTGTCAGGCAATTATAGATATTACATTATGAACAAATGATAAAATAGCAATTAAAACTATTTCTTTAATTTTGGAAAAATTTAAACTCAAAGTCCATGTGTCATGGTTGATTTGGATAATTTTTTGAATACAAAGAATTAGACCTGCATTTTTAAAAACTGTAACTGGAAATAACCATTCTCTATTGAACATCTAAAAGTCTTGAAGACCTCATAAAAATGTAATCTCTTTGCCTGCTATTATGGTAGATGGGAAAATAAAGTAGGAATCAACACTATCTCAAACCATCTTAGGTAAAACTAGCATAATTATTAATAGAAAATGAGATCTTTATTATTTATTATCTGTCATATAAAATATAGAGATAGTACATTACATGGTAAAATTTTAAATTATTTGTTTGGTAATTTTCCATAATTGAGGGTAAGATCAATAGGCGTTTTATATTTCTTGTATTAATGGGTAAGTTAACTATTTGCTTAATTCCAAATTTTCTTTATATTAAAATATGATACAAAGATCAAATAGCATTGCTTTACATCTAATAACATATATGCAATAATTTAATAAAATAGTCAAGGATAAATATTTGTATTATTTCCATTCCTTCCAGGTTAATGTTATAACTTATTAGTACGTTATAAACCAACTATGCATGTACTAAGAGGGATTGAAATAGGTTTAACTATTAGAGGAGAAATAATATTTTTTCTTCTCATAGATAAATATTGCCAGTTTATATAGATGATGTGACATTTTATATGTAGTTTCAATTCAGTTATGCTTTTTAGTACAAAAGGATTAAAGAAGATTCAGATTTGTATTTCTGACAATACTTACTCTTCTAAGGGCCAAATAATTAATGCATTATTATAATAATATGTATGATTATGTATGCAAATCATACTTTGTCTGCCTTTTATGTTTAGCTTAGAATTGACAGCCCTGATAATAATCATTGACAATGAAGAATATTATTATCATACTGGCAATAAATACATTTTTCTTTATAATTAAAGTTAACTTTGGTCAGTTTAAAATAGGGAGTTCTATTGAAATATAAATGGCATGCCAAAAATAAGTTTATAATTTTAATGTTGTAGAGATGTTTTAGTACATTAAAATGAAGATTTGGTAAATCAGTGCTGTCTATATCTATATATTTACTTCTCTATATCTAGACAGACAGATATATACACATGTATGATGTGTCTCACTCACTACTTTGGACTGAAGACTTGGTTAAATTTCATTTTCAATAGTTAAATATGGAAGATTATTTTATTTAATTAGGAAGGAAAGTTCTATTTTGGAAATTTTTTGTGGTTTTAGAAAATTAACAGGGTAATTGTTCTGACAGAATTTTCAAAAAATAAATATATATCAGGAAGCAAGTACTTGAGTTTATAATTACTTACACCCAAAGATGAATACAGAAACTGATGGAGTCCAAATGATACAATGGAGACTAAGAAAATGGCAGGATTCAATTGGAGACTCAGTAGTAAAGTAACACAATAATTTAATTTAATAATGATGCCATTATGGATGTCTGATGTCTCCCCAAATCTATGCTGCTTTTGGTTTGCTGCTAACAAATGAAGCACTGCCTTTAGGATCATTACAGCCCTTTAGTTAAACATAGGCATGGAGAGTCTTCTCCATTATACACAAGACTAAACTGTGTTTATTGGAGTCTTACATTGAAATCAAGCTTTAAACATATTTGGGGAGGAACAAAATGTTGTTTCAGGATAAATATGTTACTTGTATATGTCTTACACTATATTTCAATGACCATATTTATAAATTGCTCTCTTCTAAAATTACAAGAAAATGTAGGTAAACAGCCCATTTAGAAAGAGTGTTGAGGAAATTCTACCGTAGAATGAAAATTTTATTTAGATTATGAGTTTGGACAAACATATCCCTCAGTACTTATAAACAATATTTTGTTATATAAAATATGGACTTAAAAGCAGATTTTAGAAAGTAAGTAACTATTTGATTATACAGAATTCTATACATATTTATACAATATAGTAGCTTTCTACAAATATGTTTTATATACTATCACTGATATACATTTTTATTAAAATTATAGTTTTATGTCATTTTTCTAAATGTAATTACTTGATGTTTTTATTACTTTTCATCCCTAGTATTTTCGCTTGTGTCAACAGGAACCCATGGTGGGGGGTGTCTAACTCAGTCATAGACTGCATGCTTAGCATGCATGTGAAGTCTTTGGTTCAATCCCCAGGGCCTCCATTAAAATAATAATAATAATAATAATAATAATAATAATAATAATAATAATAATAATAATAATAATAAAAACCAGGAAGCAATATGAAAACTAATCTTTATTTTTCTCCATAATGAGAAAAAATTTAAGGTATTAAATGGTCAACTTGCTATAAGTAGATTTTCAAGCAATTTAATATATAGGAAAGTAAGCATATGTTAAGATTACAGAAAAATTTTTAGTATGTAACATGGATTAAAAAGTTCTCAATAACAAATATACTAATATGATATATCAGATGATACACTAGTAAGTATATAACTATGTATAATGCATTAATAAGTTGCTATTTCTATTATGCTAGATGACATGTATTGTGCTGAAATTTAAATGTATTTTCTCCTTTAAATATAACTGTAATCTATGAGGAAAGACATTATCCACCTTTTATCTTTTCTCTTTGGCTTGAATTCTAAATTGGTGGCTAAAACAGACTTCACTTAAGTCGTACATTGCCTGCTGCCTTCAACCAAATCGAGTGTAAATCTATGGTGATTCATAGAAAGCAGATTTATTTTTCCCATGCAATGAACCGTGATCATTTATTTCTCTTGCAGCTTTAACTACTTGTGCTTTCTTACCTTCACTGAGGCTTTAGCTTTGCGGCTACTTCTGTTTCTGTATTTATTGCTTTGCTTCTGTCCCCTTGTCATTTTTACCTATCCCCACTCTACCTCCAATTCAGAGACAGAATATATTTAACTACAAGTGCTTTTCTTTCTTAATTTGGCTTGCATTTTGGGGAGATGATTCAGAGATTTGTAACAGAAGAGTGGCTTTTCTAACATGAGAAACTCCTTAGATGAGGAGTGAATAAAAATTGGTCAATAGATGCAGAGACAATTTTAGAAACTCTTCCCTTCTGTTCCACCTCTCCCAACTTTCACTTTCTAACTGACTGGAAATGGGCCTTATGGGGAGTCAAATAATACCAAGGTCACAATTCATTAAAAAGAGATAAATAGAACAAGGAGACATGGTACAGTTGGGGGAGAATAGGTTCTTGTTCCGTGAAGCAAAGAATTCAAGAGCAAGGCATGGTAAAGTGAAAGCAAATTTATTTAGAGAGATACACACTCCGTAGGCAGAGCGCAGTCTGTCTCGGAAGGAAACACAGCTTAGGAGATCACACTCCATAGGCAGAAAGTGGGCCATCTAAGAAAGGTGAGTAGGAGAGAAGCTGAGAGGTGTGGGGTGTTTAGTTTAAAGTAAAAGTAGATAGATGCACACTCCAAGACAGAGTGCAGGCCATCTCAGAAGGCAAGACAGAGAGTGACCACGAGGTGCGGAGCTGTCAGGTTTTATGGGCTCGGTAATTTCATATGCTAATCAGGAGGAGGATTATTCCAACTACTTTGGGGAAGGGGCAAGGATTTTAAGGAAATGCACCCCCCTGCCCACTTTTGGCCTTTTTATGGTCGGCCTAGGAACTGTCATGGCACCTGTGGGTGTGCCATGAAGCTCAAGGTCTATTTGAATCTTCCACCATCTTGGTTCTAACCAGTTTGTCCTGTCCTCAGTTGCTGTGTCATTCCTTCAGTGGTTCTGCCCTGTCCCCTTTCCTCCCGCTTCAGTACTACTGACAAGTGAGTTTGACTCTAAGTCCAGGAACATAGTCCTGCATGTATACAGCTGCATGAAGATTTGAAAATCTAAAGCTTTCCTTGGATAGTTAATACTCATAAGGTGTGTATGGGAGAGACAAATTGGTAGTGTTTTGATATTGACTGCTCAGCCTTGGGAATCCCAAAATAGATACATACAAAATTTTCACATTAAGAAGCTGATTTTTGTGTCCCATTTTCATGTGGTAGAAATGACAGTATCAGGAAGAAAGATCTTCAGATTATTTGTAGTAAGTAATTAATTCATCTGTTGACTGATTATTTCATTTTTCTTACCTTTGAATTTACTCATTATTGAATACCTGCTACGTCCCAGGCTCTGTGGTGGTGGAACATGTGCTGGGAAGACCTTCCCATGGAAACCACTCTTGTTTCCAGTTGTTAGAGATTCTCCTCTTGTCATTAGTGACAACATGTATCTATTCAGAACTTCTCTTTTTATTTTGTTTTCGTTTTGCTTGGTACTAATCTTTATTTCACCCCTATCTAATAGTGGTCAAAGAAAAGCATTCAAAGAAAACCTTGTCTAGCCTATACTTTCTCTTCAGTATAAACATCTCTCATTACTTCAATTTTAAAATAAGTGACACTTTACAGACTGCCCCACCATTCTAGTTGCTTTGTGTGAATCGAACCCTTGTTTGATATTATCCATAACGTTGAAATCAACAATCCCAATATGAAACAGGGAGCACATAATAAGTGGGACTGTAACTCCCTGTTAAAAACCACTTTTCTAATTAATCCAAAATCATGTTTCTATTCCAACTCACTGCTTCCAAAAGGTGTGCATAGAAAAAAAATGTCTTTGTGATTTGTAATTCTGTCTTATAAGATAAAATGGCAAATCCTGAGAGTATAAGCTTGTCACATCTTACATTGTTTTTTTACTATCCAGTCTTTCAACCACTTATAAAAATCTTAATGTCTCTTTGCTATATTATTATAGTAACCTTCTAATTGCTCACCTAGCCAACAACTGAATTACTGGTACATTCTATGAAGTATAATTTTGTAAATGAAGGCTCTAAATAACCTTTTCTCCCCTTACCCACAACTCACACTCCATCACATCTAGAAATGTGTCAGTACTTCTCAGCCTTAGGATCCCAGTCTTCAGCAATTGTTTTTTATCTTATATTTAAATTTTTTTCTGCTAAATTCGGAATCATAAAAATATAGCCACAACCTTAAAGGGCTCAAAGTATAGATTTCAAGTGATCAAAACTATCCTGAAGTCCTTACAGAAATATTGTATTTATGATTTATTGTGAGTTCCCTGGAATAAAGGCCAAAACTTTCATGATATTTATAGAGTTTTCATATCACCCCAAAAAGATAGAGACTGCTTAACAGTTTGTAAGTTAAAATACTTATGCTTAACAATACAACTTTATCAAAATAGTAGTAAAAATACACTAGGTTGGTGATGTCAGTAGACATACAGTCTCTTCCCACCTCCATTTACTAGTTCTGTCTTGTTGGTAGGTTATCTTCATTTTTGGGTGCAAATTGTCTTATATATAATAAAATGCAATAAACGAGAAGTTTAGATAGGTAATATTTCATGGTGGTAAGGGCAAGCATAGTCCTGGAGTGAGACATTCAAAGTATAAAAACTAGTTTTACTATATACTTCATGTATGAGTTTGAGAAAGTCTTTTAATGTTTCAGAGTTCTAGGAGCTTCCTGAGTAAAATAAGGATATTAGCAATGTCTACATTACAATGTATTACAAAGAGACACCATTGATCCTATAATAACTACTGTTATTATTATTATTATTAAGAATGGTATTGCTCAGGTTCATTATATCTAAGCAAAGTGTACTGAAACTTTCCATATAGGAAAGCATGAGAGAGACCTAGCTTAATTTGATGACTGCCTGCATTGTTCTTGAAATTAGATAGCATAGATCTGGAAGTCAGTTACAACATTATGAATATAAATATTCATATATGTCATGTGGTTCCTTAAGCTGACATAGCATACAATAAAACCATTTTATATTTTGAACAGTTTCGTGCTGTGAATTTATACCATATTGAAATTAATAGAGAATATTTACTATCATAGATAGAATACTATAAAGTTTATTGCTTTAAGTTAGAGTGAGTACATTACACATGGATCTTGGAGATATGAAGGAGTTATGAAAGTCTTTTAAATCAGTGGCAATAAAATTTCATAGTGTCTCATATCATCACATATTTTAATGCCAGGTATTTAGCTTTCCTTTTCTATCATTTTTATGGCTTTCTCCCCTTTGTTCTTTGAATTACACTAATGACTACAAAGTGAATGACATTCTTGACCTTAAAATGAATAGAGCTTATAAAAATGGTTTACTTGTAGAAGAATTTTACTATGGTTTGAAAATATAATTCAAACAAAAATGGTAATAATGATTGCATGATTGTGAGTAACACTCACTGAAATTAACTTGGAAGTTATATTTGTGGTGAATGTTGTTGATTTGATGGTTTATTCCTAATCTGTGTAAAATAAAATATAGAAACCACATTAAGTTATATTTACTTAGTATTTACTATGCACATAGCATTTTTCTGGGTGCTAAGATCATAGCAGGGAACATGATGCAAAGAGTTTCTAATCACAAGATGGTACTTTCTCAGGGAGTAATACAAGTAGTTAATAAGATAAATATGGTATTGATGAATGCTAAGAAAATAAGTGGTGGGGTAGAAGGTTACTGAAGGTGTGAGTGGAACTTTATCAAGGTAGTGAGGGAGGTTTTTTTGAGAAGGTGATATTTGAATTGGTTCTGAATGGAGAGAAGGAAATGTGAGAAACATCATTTTAGGTAGAAGAAATGGCAGGTACAAAAGCTCTGGTATGTTAATGAATTTTACTCATTTTATAATATCCTAATTACAATTAATTTGTAAAAACTAGATTGTTATATTATGCTTGCTTAAATGCTTATAAACTTAGTAATAAAAATGTGAACTGGACATTTTCCATTTTCCACAGTAATATTAAACTGCATTCTTGCATTTTTTTCTTGCTTCATTACACAAGTGGTTTTAATATAAATATAATGTTCATCTTTGTATGTATACAAAATTAGACTTTTATTAAATGTTACTGTGTACACAGTGGTAGGAATTTAAGGCAGCTACTACAGAATATTTAAATATTAACTATGAGTATCCACAATATTTAGTTCTCTGATTTCTCCTGGTTATGAGCTGAGGACTCACTGAAGCTAAGGCAGGAAAGAGTATCCTATTGCAAGGAGGACATATAGACCTGCACATACCTCTGTATATTTCTGTATCGTTATCTAACACGATAAGAGACAGTCTTACAACTCAAAGAAAAAAAAAAAAGAAAAAAGAAATCCTTCTCCTTTATCGTGAATGTTGAGGGAGGTTCTACCTTTAAGGCATGAGGGACAGCAGGGTCTGTTCTAGAATTGTCTCAAATGTCTCCAAATGTTGATTTCTTCCTATCTGTATGATTACATTTTGAACATGATTTTCATATTTCTAATAAATGTTCCAAAAGAAGGAGTCTAATTATGTGACTGCAGTTCTTCTCTGCTTCTGAGGATCTGCTGTCCTACAGGCTCCACTCATTACTTTGTCTGTTATGTCACACCTGGCACTTTTATGGCTTCTCTTTCTTTTTTATAGATTTCCTCTTTTCGACGATCTCTGATTAAATTTTCAGAGATATTTGTATTAGTCTAACTCTTATTTCTTTGTAGCAGGATCCTAGACAGTCTTTTGGTTGGCATTCAATACTTTTCTAACCGTATCTCAATTAGGTGACCCTAGTCATATTCTCTTGGGCCCTCGATATACAATTTATTTGCTGAAAAACTGACCTTTGACCTCACAAGGACTGGTTGGACACCGTCTTTAAAAGCACTTGTTAGCACAGTACTCAATGTATATTGGTAGGACTATACTGTTTGTGCAAAGTAAACAATTATAATGACAATATTCTCACCCAAAATAACATAATATGCTTCTAATTCTATAAAATTGTGTTAATTTTGGCTAAAATGTAATTTATAGTTATAAAACAAAAATGAAAATACGTCCAATTTGGAGTTTTAAGATTACATCATAAAAAGGTTTTGGCTATTTTCAACAAGGAAACACAATAGTCTAAGTATGCCGAGTGAATCATGGTTTGCTAAAGAATTCTTTCAGTAAGTTCTACATTGCTTAATTATGAAACTGACTCATATACCATATTGGAAGGTAAGGTATTTATAATTTTTGATCCGATGCTAACTCTATATCTCTTAACTCCCTGCTTCTTCCTTTCCCAATGCAAATTTGCCTGCCCTTCTTTTTAGGCTGCAGAGCAGGGAACAAATCACATTTATTCAATAACTTCAATAGTTAAGAGCTTAGATTCTTGAGCCAGAAACACCAACTCCATCTCTTACCTCCTGTGGTCTCAGTGAATTTATTTTCATTTTCTTAAGATTCAATTTCCTCAAGTGAAAACGTGGATAATTGTAACATTAGGGTTGTTGCAAGAATGATTATGACAATACATGCATGAAAGTGCTTATCATAGTACCCACTTAACAAATATTAATTTTGATAACTATTTAATAATAGTCACAATGCACAATGAATATCAATTTTTCTTATTATAATTATACTCACAATGTACACAAACTGTCAGTTTCTAATACTGCTTTTAGGAAATTTTACTATGATATTTGGAAAAAGTAGTTATAATATTCTGTACATGTTTCAGGAGTTTTCCTTGTGTAGACTTTTAAAAGCAGGCAGAAAATGAAAAATAATTACACCTCCAAATAACTGATGGAAAATATGCTTTTGCCCTATGCTAAGATTTTACTTGATTAGGCAATATGTTTTCTCCTAATAAATCTTCACTGGCTTTTAAAAATACTATATAATCAATCATGAATGCAGAGAGTAGGAGTGACAATAAGAACATATTGGAAAAATTGAAGAAATTGTTGCTAAAAATTATGTAAGCAATCATACTTTCAAAAGGCACAGAACACTAAAAAACACTCCCAATTATCAGAGTATGAAAAATATGTTTGAAATTTATGGAAAATATGGATCTTAGAAAACCGATTTGTCCAGTTTTCATTATTAATGGAATTAGGGCCAAGTTGTCACAGTGGTTTTTTTAATGCTATTTTTAAATGAAAAAAGTTTATCCTATAAAGTGTGATCTCTCTCGGAAGGAAGATTAAATTAAGAAATGAATGAGTCAGTACAATCAGAGATTATTAACAGCAAGAATAAACCCAAATGACATTTTTTTTTAATTGACGGACTTTTTTTTACAGGTAAAGATACTAAGACCCTGAAAAATTTGCTTAAACTGATCTTAGAGGAGAAAACCAACAGTAGAATCTAGATCTCCAAGAATAAATTACGTGCTTAAAGAATGTTTTATCAATGTAAATTATTATAATTTTGTAAAATAGGTCTTGATTCACACCCTTCACATGTAAAATACCACATCAAGTGTGAATAGCCAAAGATAAAAAATGACTACCATTTAATTAACCTCTGTGGTTGGGCCTGGCTTTCCCTCCAGAAAGAGTAAGACGAGCGAAGTCAATTCTTTATGTAGAGAAGGAAACACAGAGTTATGACAATTGTCTATGCCATTTTCAAGGACTAAACTGGAGTTAACTAATTGTTTCCCAAATTTTACATGGTGGAATTTCATTTCAATCTAGTTTAGTAAAGAGAACAAGGGATGGGACTAAAAAGATTGGAGATAGGGGCTTTCGTATTCATAAACTAGTCTGGGATTTCATTTCTTCATTTTGAAAATAATAGAGACAAGAAGATATCTAAGAGCTTTTTCAGTCCTGATGTCAATTAAATTTGTGAAAATAGTTATATTAAACATTTAATTGCTTCTCTAACAAGTTTCCATCTTGTAGGGAAAAAATAGAACAATGGAAATAATTAAAATACTTGACAGTATCCAAATGCCTGGATATTATGCTCTTATACCTGGTCCTTTAGAAGGCCTTTGCTGAGATGTGGATCCCTCTGTGGTGGTGTCTACTCTAGTGTTAGAACAATTTCATCTGTTCAATTGACCTTCTCTATATTATTTAAATTTCCTGCATTGATACCAGAATTTCTGTGTATAAAAATATATGAGTTGGAATTTTATTATTGTCACAAATATTCAGAAATGTATTAATTTATCATGTTATAGCACCAAGCATTCTGCGCTATTTCAAGTATTGTGTTGGCATATTCACAACTACTATAACAAATTTAAATATCAATCACCTAAAAGAAATTCATACTTTTCTAAAGAAATAATTCATCTTAAATCATTTTTTGTTCAATTAATGCAAATAGTGTAATCTACTCATTTGAGTGAACTTTTGCATATATTTCTGCAGTTATAAAACTGTGCTATATGTATAAATTATTTCTATATTATAGCAAAGATTGCATGAAATGAAACAATTGCTAATAAAACTGCTCAATATTTGAGAAAAAGGGAAGTATGTCAGTCTAAGTTTTAAAGACCAAACTTGGATTCATTTGAAGAATAAATAATTCTAGTATCAAATGAATTCCTAACAAACACTCAATTTATAAAAGACTAGATTTTTAAAAAGAGGAATATAGGTTAGTTATGTCTTTGAGACATTATATATTGGAATCTTTTAATAATTTTCTCCTTGGATAGTATGTCAACAAATAATCTCTCAGGCACTTCAGGTATTAGACCCTTCAGTTAAATCTGGAAGAAATTACTCTCCTTAGCGATGTTTTATCTATAGTGTTATGAGAGTAATATAAGCATGAGTGTGTAAGATAAGTTTTCCCAAATCACAAAAGAGCAACAGCCTCTGTTTCAGTGTAATGTCTTGAGGAAACATAACAACAAAAGTACCTGATAGTCAATTAAACATTTTCCTTTCAAAATCTATTTACATGAAAATTAATTATTTATAGGTAAATTATCTCCTCTCCTTGTGATTTCCTACTGGAGTTACAGATTTCTTTCTGATGTTCTGAAAAAAGAAATTAAACTATTCACTAATTAAATTAACCCCATTGTAAAGTTTTCTTTGGTAACGAACATTTATTTATAACAACACCTCGCCCTAGTCTATGGGGAAAATGGGTAGCAGTGATGCTGGATAAACCGCACATAAAATTGGCATACAGGATCTCTTTGCCAGTGATATTGCTGGTTATGTAAAATATATATTTTTTGGTGTGTACTTTATAGATGCATCATACTTTACATTACTTTTTGGAATATTTATGTACATGGAAACAACATCAATATTCTTAGTTCTAATTACATAAGTGTAGAGAAAAATGATGTGATTCAGGTTACCTGAGGCTTATGTATTCCTCTCCTTTTATAAGACTCAATTTTAAGAGATTTTACATAATATTCCATCCATCTTTTTAATTTTATTTTTATAATTTTATGATGGCTGAAAAAACAATTTTCTTTCAGGGATATATACAATTTTAAGGCCGTAAGTTAAATATTGCCCATAATATCTCAATGTTAATAAGTCAATATCAGACCCAGTTAAATTTACATCTAAACACATTATGCAATTCATATGTGAAATTGATCCAAAATCTTACATTTATAAAACCAAACTACTTAGCACAATACTTTAGCTCCCTCTTTTGGTTAGCCCAGATTGCAATATGAAAATATGAGGAAATGCCCTAACATGCTATCATTTCTACTGGCAGTTTATAATATTTGAGACAATACTTATTCCATTATTACTGCCTAAATTAATCACTCACATCAGTTTTCTAATAAAAAGAAGTCAAATCTACACCTGGACTTTTTTTTACTAGTTGAGTGATAAGTTATTGAAACACTTCATTTTATAGTTAAAGATGTATTTTGACACAATTTTACTACATATTATTTAAAATAAATTAGTATTTACTTAATTTTATGAGGATTTAAAAATATGATTTCTCCAAATAAAATACAAGCTTATATATCACCTATATCTGTTTCTTAATCTCTATCAATATGTGTATCTCCAAATCTATATTCTCATCTGTAGTCAATTTTTCCAATCTATTTCTCCAGTTTTCAAATTTGTTCTTTCCTTTCACAAACAAATAACCTGACCTTAGCTCCAGCTTGCACAATAAAAGCAAACTGAGTCCACCTTTCCAAATATTTCTTTAAAATTTCTAGGAGTATTTCCAAAATTCTAGATTTCACCTTTTACTACTTGCTTACGATTCCTCTTCAAGTTTCTCAGCTGATCTCAGTGCTTAACCCTAATAGGCTCCTGCTTGTTTCCCTCAGTCCTACTAATACTAAGACAGAATAGTAATTAATAATAATAATATAAATTAACACCCTTTACAGGATAAAAGAATGAAGGTAATGTTCAGGAACAGAAGACATCAGGAAAGGATAATTAAAATGTAGTGCATTACTGCAAAATCTGAACTCCCTAGTCCAGGCAGTTTCCCAGGACTTGACTCCTAGGTATCTCCATCCTTTGCTCTTAGCTTGCTGCCACTTAGCTGGAGAGCTTTTCTCTAACCAATGAGTATTACCCTGACAGAAATTGTTATTTGGGAGCCCAGAATCCTCAATTCATCTCAGACTAGGGGAAGGGATTAACAAAAAATGAAATAATTGACTCTGATAGTATTATTCCAGAGGTGCCGACATTTAAAAAAAAATTTTCATTATTGAAGAGGAAGCTTAATATCCTTGTATGACATATAAGCATTTGGATTTTTCCATCAGAAATTGTAAGGCCATCACTTAACCTATGTCTACATGATTTAATGGGCTCCCCGAGAATGGAAAGAGCTTTCATAAGAACAAATCACACCTAATTATAGGATCTAAAAAATAATTCTATTAATTTTTTCAATAATATTTTGTCATTAATAACAACTGTCCATGAGTCAGAAAAATTTTGTACTATTTTTCTCTCCTAATTTTGGGTAGGTATGAAAAATACTTAACTTTTTAATGTTTAATATGTGGTTAGGTAAAGATGATAAATATCTGAGAGACTTTCTATGTATAATAAGTGAAAACCAAACTTCTTTATCTCTTCCTGCAAATAAACGGAAGCCTAAGTCAATCCGAAAAGCTTTCTATTTTTTTTTTTCATTTACCCCAATTTATGAAACATCCCATTTGTAACACAGGAGGTAATTCAAATAATTTGAGAAAGATAATGGGTCTTAAACTGTTTCTTTTAAAAAAAATGAATAAAAATTAGAATTAATGTATTTCAGCCTTATTAGAACCAATGCCAACTTTTTATGAAAAAACAAAGACATATAATCTCTCTTATATGTATATCATAATTGGAAAAGAGCAAATGTGTTAAGAAACAGTGGGTCCCAATGTTGAAAATGTAGTTGGGTAGATAATGGAACTCTGAAAAGCAAGCAGAGGGATTTGAACCTGATGTTGGCTATATCAGAGGCTAGTTTAAACAGTAAAAATGAGAGTTACAAATATGTCCTCTGAAATGAGATCATGTGGTTTCATATTCCAACCCAGTCATGTTCTAAGTCCACTCCTAGAGGAGCAATTTGATCCTTCTGAGCCCCAAGATATTTCTGTATAAGAGACCCATAATAGTTTTTCCTATATGTTCATTTGTGAGGCTGGATGAAATATACCTCAAAAGTATGGGTTTATCATGACAAAAGAAATATTAGACAGAAAAAAATATCTTCAGAAAGGTATTTTGACATATGTATGTCAGAAATCAAAGAAAAATCAGAGTGAGGAAAAATAGAAAGAAGATATGAACAGTTTTGAGCTAATGACTTCCTATATTTATTAAACTTGAAGCTTGTCATGTTGAAGAAAAGGAGACAAAAAAAAAAAAATAATGACAGAACTTGATAACACTCTGGTACTGAAACTCCAAGCGATCTGAATGCAACTTCAAAAACTTTCAGGGTTTAATATAAGGGAATAAAAATAATGCCTTTTCTCTCTGTGGATTAAAAAACAATGTTCTTTGTAACTCTCTGCTTCCTTAATTTTCTCTCAGTTTCACCAAAATTTCATAAATAAAAAGTTACCAGATCCGAAGTTTTAGACTCTTAAAAGCATTTTTAATGATTGGTTGAAGAAAACAGAATTTTATTTCATGATTAATTTCCATGTTGTATTTAAGATACTGTTAGATTTAAAACTACTACTCAGGAGAAAATTAATTGGCCAGTCATGCTAAACTTCCTCCCAAAATGGATACAGCCAAATCCTCAGATTTTTAAATGCAACCATTGAAAAACTCTAAGTTCAAATAGCTAAACTTAAATAAGCATTCATATCTTATAAAATGAATACCATATAGGTTTTGAGTATATTGGCCAAATGATTTTCCTTTCTGAAATGCTGGCAGACTCTAACATATACAATGATTAAACTTTTGTATATAAATCCTATAATTGTTTGTGTTCACATAATGGCATTTTGTGAGAAGTATTGTATTTTTCCTTTGAACAACAATCTTTCTCTTCTTCATCCCACTCCTCAACCTAGTACAATTTCAACACTAGGTTGTGGAAGTGACTTGTAAATGTATGGCCAAAACCCATACTTGATATTCCATCAGTGCTCTGGAAAATCCAAGATGAAGTTTATTAATGCCACTTATATACCAGTACTGTCTGTTAAAGATTTCCTGAGATGCTACAGTATCTATTTCTGAGGATGGTTGCAATTCAGGAAAAAAAACAAACTGCTCACAACCAGTAAAATAGGTAGAAATGTTAGAGGTTTGATTATCTCACCAATAAAAAATTATATAAAATGTCAGTGCACATTGCGATTGTCTTTATTTAGTCCCTCTGTCTATTTACCTACTTTAGTTCTGATGCTGATGCTGTTGATGATGTCTCATTAGATTAGGATGACAAAATCATGAACTAAAAATAATTGTTCACTAAGTTATTATCAGGAGATAATGACATACTGAGTGTTCTGAGTTGCAGTGTTGACATGGGCGACCCTCATATGCTTAATAAGCAGAATTAGACAAGACAGCTGTGTCAAGTGTTTGGCAGGGCATATGGTTATATTATTATGTAATAGAAACATGAATTAAACAAGGTTTGGGAGTCACTATTAATGTCTAAGAAACCAGAGCATCTATTTTAAAATTTATATATATTAATAGGTACCTTCTTAAGAGGCAAATACTTGAGGAATTTTTTTGGCTTTAATTAATATACTACATTTCATATTACATATCTCTGATGCTTAATGATGCTATTTAAGCAGCAAGCATATGCTCCTTTGGCAAAGATACAGAGAAAAAATGAAAAATAAATGGGTCTTATCATGTGGTAGACTTATGAATGAGTTTCCTATGGAGGAAAATATACAGAAAGAAGTGTAAGGAACCTCAGTAAGGCCTGAATTTAGAAGGCTAACTCTGACGCATTTTTACTTCTTAGTTTTCCCCTTATAGCAAAGAAAAGATGTCCTAATGAAGTTTAATAGTGAGTGCATGATATTTTAAAATAAAAATAGTAACTACTCTCTCTCTCTGGAATTCAGTGGGTTAATAGAGATAAATCAACCCTTTATTAACCTCGTTAGTTGTGCAGTATTTCTAACTAAATTTTAAGCATTTTAACATTACAGTGCCTTAAAAATGAGATTCACTTATGTGCAGTATGTGTAAAGTGAAAGATAATATATTCAAATTGTTGACATTGTCTCCTATAGTTAGGTATTCATTACATCCCACCTTTAATGCACAGACTGAGTACACTGAGTCAGTTGAACTCTTGGTCCATTGTTCCTCCTCCAGGTCAGACCATAATTCTATACTAACCTCTGGGTACATGATGAGGATAATTAATTTTATTATAAAACACTTTTGATTCACAGGTTTTTACATACTGAAAAAGCCTTAGGAAGATTAGGGAAGCTAAGAGTAGCAGATGAGGATAAAAATAAAAATAAATGGATGAAACAAGAGAAGGTCCTTGTACAACCCAACAATAATTATAGCCCCGGCGCTGGGTGTATAATTAATTCAACCATTCAACCCTCTGCACATGAGTTTGGGCTGTGGGATGGGAACTGAGCCTATTCCTTAACAAATTTCCTTATAAATTCATGTGTGTGTATATGCATGCACACTCACACCCCAGTAAGTCATATCAGTGCCAAGTTCTATGCTGTCCTTTGACATATTGTTTTAAGTGGATCCCTTAATTTGTTCAGTAAAAACGATCACAGAATTACTTTAAGAAAGAAACTAATCTATGATAACTATCTGTCATTAATTCTCAAAACTCCTACTGCTTTATTTGGATTGCAACATAGTAGTTATATTATGGATGCTAAAGCCAGATTTCCTAGGTATAAATGTCGACTATTCCTGAAAAAACCCAATGCCCAAAGGTCACCAAGAATACAGGGTTAGTTAAAGTGAGTGTATAAACTTTCTGCAACAAGGCCTACTGCCCAACATGGGGAAACAGAAGGTATTTCGGTCAGAGGGAGTTAGGATAGATCTAGTATAGAGCTGGGGCACTTGGGAAGCGGTTATAAAAGCAGAGAAAAGCACAGATTGGCACTTGATTGGATAATATCAAGGAATCGGGGCAATTCTGTACATGTATATTAATTTCTATATGGGATGCTGGAAAAACAGTTTGAAGTTGTCTTTGATAAACATGTAGTGACTAAGAGAGGGAGATATGTGGTCATTTTGGGGGTACCTGGTGCCCGTGCCTTGTGTACTTACAGCGGTGAGTGAGCCCATCTGATGATGCTGTTCTGTTAAACTGTTTGTGCTCAGCAGGGGAAAGCATAGCCGAGCTCTCCGCTGCCAGGCCAGATACCAGCTGTCAACTCTCAGAGCTGATTTTTATTTCCTCGCTCACCACCTAATGAATTCTTATCTTGGGCAATTTATTTAAACACTCTAAATTTTCATCGTGTGTGTGTGTAAAACGGGAATAATAGCACCTTCATGAGATGGATTTTGAGACTGTTATGTGATTTAAGATAAAAGCATCGGTCCTAAAAGACTCAGGTGTTCAGGGAGCTTAAAACAGACAAATGAAAAGTCTGATTTTCTCTTCCTCTATGTATTCATTACAGGTTGGCTGGTGGGGGTGTCAGGGAGCTGTTTGTTTTCTTCATTTTGGGCCCCAGGTGGGAAGTCTTGCTACTTGGTATGGCAAAGAGAAAAAGTAGCAGGATCATGTAGCAGTTCATAAACCTTCTTCCCAGAAAGAACGTGATCACATCCACTCAAACTTCACTGGCTAAATAGCCACAGGGGCACTTCAAGATGTCAGTGAAGCATAATCCCAGTGGGCTAGCGGAGGGACACATTGGCTGTGTGCGAACAGACAGATGATTGCCCAAACTGTGAGGCACTTCGAGCAGTGCCGGCTTCATGAAGTGTGCTTAATAAATGCTAGAGATAACAGTAATAAATGCCTTACGTTATTATTATCATCTCCATTTTCCTTCCCTCCATGATACCTACTAATAATGATCTATCATATGTGAGTTTGTTTTCAGATGAACTTTCCATATGAAATAAACACTGGATTTTTTAATATCAGGTCTGTTACTGAAATATTAAGTAATTTTTTGAAATTGCATTGTGTCTGAATAGGTCATTTACAAAGGTAACCATGCTAATACATTCTTACACTAGACTATCTGCAGAGTTTAGTTAGAGAGTATTTGAAATTTAAGACTTAGGGATAGTTCATGATCCTTGCTTGTTTCATTTTTTGGTCTGTTTAGTTTTTATTTGGTAAAATTAAATAATCTGTACATCCATTATGAAGTTGCCAAATGGTACACTAGACTCACATTACGCTGTGACTGCGAACACTAATTGAAAACATTACCATGGTGATTGCTATAGTAACATTTAAATTACCATCAGTGCCAAGAAATCTTTAATATTGATCTGATAGAGTTTATTTCTCAGCACATTTCAAGAATATAAGTGGAATTTTGCTGGTATTTTCATTCATATAGGCTAAAATAAAAAGCATGTATATATATGTTTTAAGAATAATTCAATTTTTAATAAAAATGCTTAGATGTATATGTTCATGCTTTGTATGATTTTATATTTTAATGATATCAAAGTACCTCATATGGTTTTCTATCATATTTTTTACATTATATGTTCAGTTTGAATTCTAAAAGAAATATGTAATTCAATACACTAAATATTAAATATTTAAAGTTTACTGAGTTTATTTAGTCCCTCAAAATATATTTCTAATCTTCCCCTCTGCCCTGTGCAAGATGGTTTAATATACAGACAAAAAAAAAAAATGCCTATTCTGGTTTTGAATGATAGTCTGGATAAGAGGGAGTCATAAGTAATTTAAACATAGCTGGCCTTGAGCATTTTTCTAAGCCTTTTATGAGAATTAGCATCATGATGATGATGATGATGATGATGATGATAAGCTTTACAAATTAAGAAACTGAGTCAGTGAGAGAGGTTAGTGTCTTTCCAAAAGTTAAATAACTAGTAGTTATCACAGCTTTCTGAAACAATTCCAGAACTGTGGTCTTAAAAATGTTGCATGTTTACTTTCTGCCCTAAATATTATGTACTTGATGATGCTGAAGCATAGAAAAAGAATCTCTTACTTTTACCACGAAAAGTCAAGAAAATATTATAAATTCATAATAAAGATTAATATTTAATTAGCTGTGTGTTAGTTTTCTAGGTCTTTTGTAACAAAGTACAATAAACCAGGTGGCTTAAAATAGCTTAAATTTATTATCTTAAAGTTATGGAGGCCAATTGTCTAAAATCACCATGTTGGCAGTTCTGTACTTTCTCCATAGACTCTGGCAGAGGATGCTTCCTTATCTCTTTCAACTTCTGGTAGCTTGGTTTGTGTCAGCATAACTTCAGTCTTTTACCTCCGCCTTCACATGGCCATCTTCACTCTATATCGGTCTCTTCTCCTCTTCTTATAATCCAGCCATATTGAATTAGGGCCTATGCTAATTCAGGATGACTTCATCTTAACTTCGTCACAGATCCTGTTTCCAAGTAAATTCACACTCATAGGTGCCAGGGGTGAGGAGTTCAATAGGTCTTTTTGGTGGACACAATTCAGCATGTAACAAGTACTCTACATGTTAGTGAAGCAACCATCCAAACTGTTGACCAAAGTTTTCTGGATTTCCTTCTTCCAAACACATCATATAACTGTCCTTCTCAACCTCTGAATTTAGACACAACCATCAGATTTACTTTGTCCGCTGAAATATGAGTTCAAATAAACATGTCTCTTCTGTGTGACAGCCTGAGATGCTCCAGTGTTCTCGCCTTCTTCTCTTGGTAATTCTGGGAGCATGGAGATGGCACTTCCCTTGCCTTGGGTTCCTTGGGAGGATAAGGTTTATCACAGCCTCCCAGGAAAACCACAGTGGTCATATATCCTGAGCAAGAATAAACATTTGTTTCCAAAGCCACTGAGATTTTGAGATTTTCTGTTACCACAGAACAATGTGATTGGGTACATAAATACCTACTAGAAATGATATGCTGTCCTAACAACAACAACAACAACAACAACAACAACAACAACAACCCATAAAATTTGTAGCATTGACTTAAGGCCAGGCAGTAAAGAAAGCCTTATGAGAGTCTCAAAAGATGGAAATCTGTTTCATACAGGGGTGTACTATTTGGTAAAACTATCACTTGTAACAACTTGGAAGGCTGATTCTGGGCCCGATGAGCTTGTAGCCCTAAAGGAAAATGCAAAAACACAGGGTATTAGCAGTGTGTACTTGTCACTATGGCTTTATCGTCAAAATGCTATAAAAAGGAGCCAAATTCAGTGAGCTATTGACAGTTTGCAGGCAGAAATGTAAGGAGATGGAGATGGTCTGAATGGGATACTAACAGGGTGAGAAGAGGTAAATTTTATGATGCTCTTTCATAGAAGAGGAATAATAGTTTTGTATGAAAATGGCTGATCAAACCTTTTGTAGTAAAAAGCAAATCAAGAGAATGGCCTTCAGACTTACTTTTTAAACTTCTGAGTTGATTATATCCGCTAGGTTCAGGACCCAGTTAAGTGCTGGGTTCCCAGTAAGTCTTTCTACTTGGACAGATTGTCTCATGTTAATGACACTGAAGCTGTGGTTTGTTCAGGGAAGCCCAATAAGACCAAGGAATCTAAAATCAAGTAGACATAGCAAGACTTGTGGAGCAGTGGTAAGAAAATAAATAAATATGAAAAATCAAAGAGGCATATTTAAATAGAAAATATGTCTATAGACTGTCTCTTGACACATGAAACTGACTGGAGCCAAAGAGAAAAAGATAATTTAGTTTTTAAGAGTTGTCCTGCCAAACAAACCACCAGCCCAGACCAAAAAAGTATGGGTTTCATTGTTAAAATGATCCTCGGGCCATCAACTTCCATAGCCAGTAAGCTGACTAAGAATTGTTTTTCAGCTGTCAAGGAGTGGTACTGCCTTCTTCAGCTGTGGTCAGTGAGATAAACGAATATGAAAGAATTCCAGAAGGTGAAGGGCCACAAAGTAGACAAGGGAACCCCTTTCAGGAACCAGAATTGAAGAATGAGGTCTAATGATGGCCTAATTCTCCACTGCCAGGATGGTAGGATAGGAACACATGATTTCAAAATTGCCATTGCTTTCAGAAGAAAAGCATTTATTGTGCTTATTCTGCCCTGTGTCACCACTCTTTATTGCATGTGTGGGGAGCAGATACACTATTTTAGTTTATTTGTCTCTGGTTGTGAAAAGCAGTGCCTGGACTTGAATTTGAACTTGGTAAGTTTGGATGGGAGTTGTATTTTGTGTACATTCTTCTCCAGGGGGATGAATCAGCCTCATATTTGGTAACTAGGAATTTAGGCATCATAATCATCCTTGTTATTTACCAAATAGTTCTGAGTGTTTTGTAGGAAGGTACTTGACAGAGTAACCTGATTTGGTCAGTGAAAAGTGAGTGGAATTGATGTGTCAATTCTAGGTGGAGATTTTAAAAAAATGAATGCCAAAGTTATTTTCTCCTGCTCTGGCAAATGTGGAAGCAGAGACTGAAGCAGCCTCAGCCTGAAATTCTGATAAACATGAAGTGGAACAATCTTCTAGTGGAACAACCACTAGCTGAACTATGATAAACATGCTGTGTGCATGGGACATATATATTATTGTTGTAATACACTGTTATCATTGCATTAACCAGCCCATTTAAGCTCGTATAATCAGGCACTATTCCATCTAGTTTATGTGTATCAACTAACTTAACTCAAAACACTAAAAATAATAATAATAATAATACAACATTCATATCAAGGCAACTGGGGAACCAATGCTTAAATAACTTTCAAGGTCACCTAGCTAGGAGTGGCAGAGCTGTGATTTGAAATCAGGCATCTGGGCTCCTGAGGTCATGGAGCAGTGACCTGTAATAGTCCTGAGTTTTAAAATGTGAACAATTTTCTAGGCTGACTCCACAGAAAAAATGAAATAATGACAGATATTAGAACATTTGTAAATGTATTTGTCACTAAGAAAGACTGTAGCATCTTCTAGGAATTAAAAGCTTAACTATTTGACTTTTTGACTATTTAGGAAGCATTTGAATAATCCAGGTAAAAGACAATCTACATTTACTCATAAAAGCATTACAATATATTAATCACACAGTGAAGGTTATAGTTTCAATCCAATGTCAATTTCCAACCCCCATATTGTTGAATCACTTGGTTTGATGTCACTACCTCCTCCTTGATACACTTTCCTCTCTGGGCTACAGGAACACCCTCACTCCCTCAGTTGCTCTGTCCTCTTCTCTACTCTCCCCCTCAGTTACTTCTCTCACATAGACACAACTGAAATAAACCAGACACTCTATTGCTGTAGTACCCTTAATCCAGTTTATACTTTGCCTGAAAGAACACCCTCACATATCTAATTGGATAGCTCCCTTTTCTTCAAATATTTACCCAAATAATGCTTTATCAATGAGACCAACCTGGAATTTCACTTCCCTTTCCTTGCCCAGCACCTATATTCACACCCCACTATACTGCATTAATTTTTTAATAGCTCCAAATACCTTCTACCTACTATAAGTTTTTCATATTTGTTGTGTTTATTGGATAGTGTTTGTCTCTTTCTGTATGATTTGTTTGTATCCCAAGCACCTATAGTGTGCTGTATGTCTGGCAATAGTAGGCATCATACAAATATTTGAAGAATAGCTGGGTGGCTCACTTTCTAACAGACTAGATGCTCATTCAGATAATTTATACAATCTTAGGTGGTTCCCCTGAGTCAGTCTGAAAATTGGGTTTGAGTACAGGTGATTGACTGAAAATGTGCTGCTCTGGAGAAAATTGTAAGAAGGGAATAAAGCAGGAGAGAGGAGGAGAAAAAACACAGCACCCAACCCACATGGTCCCAAGTTTGAGCCTAGCCTTGACCTAATCTACAAAGAGAAGGCTCTGAGCATAAAGTGGAATAGAGAGGTGACCCACCTTGAGGCAAGGAGTCTGGCTATTTATACCTTAGTGTCACTGATTGGGTGGGGAGTGGAGGAACTTTCCTAGCTTGGTGGTTCTCATCAATCCAGAAAATTCTCAGAAGGGAGCAGCTATAGGCAGCTAGCAGACAAACTTCACAGCAGCTCGCTGGCAAGTAGATTGGCTTGATAAATGGGATCCACATGAAGCACAGCAGCATCTACTATAGAATCCAGATTAACCCTTACAGTAAACTATGGATGTGCTTATGCCTGTAAAATGGTTAATATAATAATCTAAAATGACCCTTTCAAATCTCATTTATAGTTTCCTAGGCAAATGCCTACTGTTTTATTGAACGTTCATAAAATATAATTATATAATGACCTAATCAATAGGTCCAGTTTGAAGGAAAGGAAGACTGTATGTAATTGAATTTTATGGACCTACTAGATTTCACATTCTTTTTATACACATGATTTTATTTAATCATTTTATCTCTTGAGAAGGTAAGCTTATGATTCCTATTCTAGATATAATTAAAATAAAACCTAGTTAATAAATTCATCTAAGCTCATTAAGAGAGTAATAAATTCAGAGTAGTAATCCATATCCTCCTCCACATTTACTGTTCATTCTACTTTTCTGCCTACATTTATAATGTCAATGTAAAATTACATATTTTTCAAATTTTACATCCCTTTTATTTTGAAACATGGAGTCTAAATTTAAACTAAAAAAATTACATCAATATTTGTACTAATCCCTAATTGAAGTTTAACATATTCCAAAATTATGTTTATAGGTATCAATCTACAGAAGTATTAGAGATATCTGTGACTTTATCATTAGTAGAAATAAAATATCATAATAAATACCTCATCTGTTCATTTTTTTCTACACAGTTTTGGTACTGATCAGATCTGCTACTAGGTCTTATTATTTATTGCATTAATTAAGAAGCATATATATTATTTTATCACAATCAGTTTTGGAAAATAGTTTGATAGCTTATTTTAATAAAATGTGATTTCCTTTTTAATGCTACACATCTTGTAACTTAATTCATGTCTTAAAGACATTTCCATCATCAGACTGACAAGAAGGTTATGAAGCAAAAGTTAAAATTACTGTTTAAAATCCAAAATACTCTCTATTTTTGCTTAAAACATTAACTTGTCATCTGTATCTGTACTGTGGTGATTATTATAAGTGCTTGCATATTTGTTTTATAATTTGCTTGCCCATAGCTACTTAATTTCCCTTCCTTTCCTCAGTACTGCTAAGCACGTCCTACCACAACCAACCTGTTCCCATTCTCCCCTGCTCCATCCTGAGACATGAGCTGGGCAACAGTTTGGTCTGAACTATTGCTTTCTAGAGCTAACTCAAGAAAGAAGCTCTGTCAAATCAAGTACAGTTTTAAATACTGGACAATTTTTAGCACTATGTGTTCTTTGTGAAGTGTGAAATACTTAGTGTAGGCTGATGCATGTGAGACACTCATTAACTTACATCTGACAGAGTCTGATGTTCATTTTTGACACTGGAAGCTGACATGAAACCACGGGTAAAAAATTCATTTACACCATTTTATTCCACTGATTAAAAATTTGAAATATAAATTTAAGATTTTCTTTCATTTTCCTGGTAGATTAAATATTATTCAATCAATGACTTCCAATGTCAGTAACTTATTCTGGGATGTGTTATAAATAAACTCCATCTTGTTATATATGTAGACTATATTCCTAGAATATAAATTCCTCAAGGAATAAGCTATTCTGTTCACCTAGACAAATGCCTGGACAAAGAGTAGGCATGTCATATATATTTGGTGAAATAATTATAACATAGATTTTTGATGATGTGATGATATGACCTTATATTACATATTAAGTTGCATGATTTACTTACCCTTTTCCTACTCTTAGACATTTAGTTCACTTTTAACTTTTCCCCAATGTTTCTGTCAGGATATTTCTGGGAAACAGTTGACATACTCAATGACGAGGAAGGGTTTAATAGAGAGTGTGGGCGGGGTTCAAGAAACTAACTAGGGATGGTGTAGTGTTTTAGGTGTGTGTGTGCGCGTGCGCGTGCGTGTGCGTGCGTGTGTGCCTTAAGCACTGCTTTACTTTCTGGCATTACAAGATGCACCTGGCTCTTGTATATTTCCTACTCTAGTCCTAGAATCAGCCATTTTTCCAAGGAGCCCTGATTCCTTTAATTGGAAACTGGGATTAGAAACCAAGATCTGGGTGCTAGTGAGTTCCGTGGCAACAGGTGGTTTTGCTATCAGGCCATCCCAGCTAACAGAGCAAAGAATACGTATGCATGTATACTAACTTGTATGTATACACATATCTATAAATATTTCAATATATAATCATCTGTAATTATATTAAAGTACATGAGTTTTCACTGATGTCTCCAGCTCTAATCCATTACCACATGGATCATGCTGTCCTCCTCCTCATGCTAATCTGTAAATTCTCCCAAACAGTAACAAACCTGACTCCCAATATCTGCCATCTGTTTACTTAATCAATTTCAGTATACATGTAGAACAGCATAATTGCTAAACTATACCCTTGGGAGAAACAACTTTATTAACTAGGAAGCAGTGCATATGTGCAATTTCTTTCCATTTAGTCTAAGAGGCTCCACTTATTTCCAATGTTATTTAGGGCAGCACCTTTCTCTCCCCTTCCCTTCACTGAGGTTGTTTCATACATTTTTAATAAGTCAGGTTCTCTTGTGGCAGTCTGCATTCCTTCTTGGACCCCATGTCTCCAGTCCCCAATTCCTAAATGATTTCTTCTTTTAATGTGGATAGATTAAGACTCACTCTGTGCTGTAAAGTTGTATGAGTTTTGACAAATGTGTATTGTCACTCAGACATACCATACAGAATTCACTGTTCAAAAGTTCCCCTTTTCACCTGTTCATCCCTACTATTTTCTTCCCAAACCACTGCAACCACTGATCTTTTCTACGGTCTCTATAGTTCTGCCTATTTCAGAATGTCACATAGTTTGAATCATTCAGTATGTAGCTTTTTCAGACTGGAGTTTTTTCACTTAGCATCATGCCTTTTAGTTTCCTCATGTTTTTTGAGACTTGATAGCTCATTTATATTTATCTCTTAATAATATTATGTAGACATACCACAATTTGTTTATCCTTTGACCTACATTTTGTGCTACTCTAAGCCTAATTATAACCAATGTTGTAGCTGGATCAGCCCTGTGTTTCTAATTATGACTGCAAAATACTCTCAGCAATAACCGTCAGAAAAATCTGGTTAAAAAAAAAAAAAAAAAACAAAGGTTTATTACTCACAACTCCTGGAAAGTACATGGCACACCTGGGAGCACACATCTAGATCCTGGGGAGGAGGTGATGGGGTGAGAGAGAGAGAGAGAAAGATACTGACCTCATGGTCTGAGTTTCTGCTTTTGTTGGGGTCGAGAGTGGGGGCCTAGGGTTCTGGGGGCTCACTCTTTATTGGTGAATTTAAAACATAGGAGCTGGATTTAAAGTGCAAGAAGAGTAAAGCAAATGGCCCAAAAGGCCAATTATCAAAGTCAACCAGGATCTCTAAAACAAGAGAGCCTCAAAGGAGGGGAGCGGGCATCTAATTTTCTATCTGCTCCTGCGGCTGACAATGTCTTTACCTGAAATAGCCTTCATCTCAGTGGACAACTGGGCAGCTGCATTACAAAAAAAAAAGAAAAGAAAAAAAATCCAATTGCTATCAGAGTTTAAAGTACAACCTATTGACAGGCATCTTTTTTCCAGTGTTTGGAGATTATGAATAAAGTTTCTATAAATATTAATGTGATTTTTTGTGTGTGCATTATTTTTCAATCGATGAGTTATATACCTAGGAGCATGATTCCTGGACTTATATAGTAAAACTGTTCAGTTTTGTAAGAAACTTCCAAATAGCCTTCCAACGTGGCTGTATTATAATGCATTCCCATCAGCAATGAATGAGAGTTCCTGTTGCTCCACATCCACAGCAGCAATTTATACTGTCAGTTTTTGGATTTTAGCTGTTCTAGTTTTGCAGTAGCCTCTTGTTTCAATTTCAATTTGCAGTTTCCTAATGGCAATTGACTTTAAGAGGCTTTTTTTTTTCCTTGGTATGCTCATTTACCTCGGTATATCTTCTTTGGTGGGGTGTCATCTTTTCACAGGTTTGGCACATTTTTAATCGGGTTTTTTATGTTCTTATTATTGAGTTTTAAATGTGCTTTGTAAACTTAGTATATAAATTCTTCATCAGATATGTGTCCTGCACACATTTTTCCCTGTTGTTGCCTTGTCTTTTCATTCTCTTAACAACACTTTCACAGAGTAGACATTTTTAATTTCAGTAAAATCTATCTTAATTTTTTCTTTCATAAAATGTACTTGCCATGTTTATATCTAAAACTCATTGTCAAACCTAAGTTTATCAAAATTTTCTCTTGTATTTTCTTCTAGAAACTTTGTAATTTTACATTAGCATCTATGTTTCATTTAGAGTTAATTTTTGTGAAAAGTATAAGGTTTGTATGGAGATTAGTTTAAAACAAATTTTTTTTGTATGTGGATGTCCAGCTATTCCAGCACAATTTGTTGAGAAAGCTATCCTTTCTCCACTGAATTGCCATTGCCCTTTTAATCAAATATCAGTTGACTACATTTGTGTGGATCTCATTTTGAACTCTCTATTCTAGTCAATCTGTGTGTTCATTCTTTTACCAAAACCAAGCTGTCTTGATAACCGTAAATGTGTAGTAAGTTTTGAAATTATCCTGCTTTATTTTTATTTATAACATTTAGCACCATCTGCCACTTAACTTATTTTATTGTTTGTTTCTCCTCTGTTTTGTTTGTCTGTTGTCCTCTACAGAATACCTTTACCATCTCTGCAGGTACGGTTACTTTGTTTAATTCATTGCTATATTGCCAGTGCCTGGAACCATCTTGCATATGGCATGTTTTCATCAATTTCGCTTAGATAGTGAATACACACATGTCTATAATTCACTTGTACTTCTTTTTAACTACTTATATATAACTTTACTATTATTACCTGTTTTAAGATTATTCTTTATGTATTAATGATATTGACTCATTCTATATAAAATTTGTTGTTGCCTTTTTCTCCTTTTCTCATGTATCTAAGGGGAAGTTCCCACAGATTGTAAGAAGTGCTGAGAATGGGAACTTCCAACTTCTATACTAGCTTAATCACTCTTTCCTATGGAAAGCCCTCTCTTCACATGATTTCTTACATATGTTTTCATAGATCCTCTGTTGTGCTTTGTTTATTGTTTTTTTCCTTCAGATGAAGGTGTTATTGCAGGTGCTTATGCTGCTAAGATGGTGGGCATTCCCCTTAGCTTTATTGTAGTCCAATTTTATGCTGCATATTATGTCATTTTCCCACACCAATTTGAAAATCGTTTTGTCCAGTTTCCAGTGTGAAGAACACCTCAACTAAAAATGTTTCAAAATTCTACTTGTTCCCTACACCAATAATACCTTGTTAGCCAACATTCTTAAGTAAGTTGTGAACACAGTTCTCTCCTATTAGTTTTTCCATCTCAGATACTAACTAAAATGATTCATTTATAAGGCATATCTTCAAATTAAAATATACACAAAATAATACCCTCAACTTATCCCTTTTTTCTTTGTTTTATTATATTATAGATGGTGCCTTAATTGAACAGATATAATAATCTTGGCCAACCACAAAGGAGGCATCTTTATAATAGAGGGTCATATGTAAGTTTTGATCCCCCATTCAGAGTTTTCTTTTAAGATAAATATATTAATGTATGTGGAAATGCTTTGTAGATTACAAATCTTAAAATGATAAAACACTAAAATCAATCACATACACTTGTTTTGTATGTATATTTCATCTGAGAAGCTGCCTGAAAACATGATTGGAACTACTAAAATACTTTATCTGAGTTTAAACTATAGGGATAAGAAATAATGATCTAATTTAATTTTGGATGTGGATTTTACATGCTGAACATACTACTTAATTACAATAATGCACTTTTTCTTGGCTCACAAATAGCCAACAGTCATTTTTCTCAAATGCAATTGAAATATAATTAAGAGAACAAGGGAATGATAATAAAACAATTTTCAGTTTTTAAAGATAACAAGATTCAAGTGAATTCCCTGATTACAAAATCAAAATTAAACCAAACTTAAAATATTGTACTTCATAACGCATCTGATAGTATTTATTTATCAACAAAAACTGTGATTAAAATGCAGAGCATTTAAGGCTGATAGTGGTAATTAAGCATAGAAAATTTAGTAATCAGCTTGTTGCTATTGAATGAATAAAGGATATAAAGAATTTTTAATAAACCTTATGGGATAAGAATTGCTAACTTTAAAAACAAATGAAAAATAATCCTTTTAGAATTTGCACTTTTGTCTAAGAACTGAGGAATGTTCAGTGGTTAAATTGGCCACAGGAGGAGTACATTAATTTCCTCAAAAGTGAAAAAATTATGCCCAGAATTATGAAGAAAATAAAGAAGATATTTAATAAAAGGGCTGATCAAACACTCTATACCACTTTATGAAGTTCATACTTAATCCCACGTTACGGAAACTTTTATGAATATTACTCTTACTTCGTTGCAGACTGAATTTCATTTGTTAGCGGAAAAAATACCTCCAGAACTCTTTTAAAAGGCACGTTTCCTCCCAGTTAAATTCTTTGTATATCTGTATTGGCTTGTTTATGCAATAGAATATTGTCAATCTCATTTGCGATCGATCCCAGTCTCAAATTAGGGATTATTCATTTTAGGCATGAATCAACTAAACAATTAATTTTACAAATACATATTAAGTACCTACTGCATGTCAATAACTGTTTCATGCAGGGCACATTGATTTACAAAATATCTCACCACCAGACAAGTTACATTATAACTAAAGGAAGTAGTCACTAAACATATAATCCACTAAATAGAAAATATAATTAAAATTATTGTAAATTATTTGACGGAAATAAATGTATGGTAGGAATCAGTAGAGACTGAATTTGGGTAAGCTGTTCTTGAAAAGGTTGTTGTAAAAGACTTTGCAAGAAAGCAGAATATAATATAGAAACTGAAAATAATGAGAAGTTGGCTATGTATGACCGAGGTAAGACTGTTAAAAGTCAGAGCGTGAGTAAGGCGAAGATTTTGAATTGGGCAAGCACTTAAAGTATATGAAGGAGGCTTCCAGGTGGGCACATATAGAGCAATATTACTTAACACCAGTATAATTAAGATCAGGAGCATTGACATCAGTTTGATGGAATTCAAATCCTAGATGCCTTCTATCTTTCCCACAGGTGCCTAACACCCTGTCGTATTAGCAAGTTACTTCAACAAACAAAGGCTCAGTTTATCCCTCTTACTAATACAGTCAATGTAATATTGTTGCAAGGAGAGTTAAAGAAACAGTATTTGAAAAAAGACAGCACATTGCTATAACATGGAAGGCAAGTTAGAACAAATGTTGGTTTCCAGCATCACAGATGTTAGTAGTCTATTTCTAGAGCAGTAGAGCCCAAGTGTAAGGGAGTTCCTGGATTTAATTTTCCACCATTCTGCTGCTACTTATATGAACTTGCACAGTCATTTACCTTCTCTGTTCCTTAGTTTCCTTATAATAATATGAGGGATTATAGAAGAATCTACTTTGAAGGTTGTCATAAATATATAAATTCAATTATATAAAAGCAGTAGAAAAGTGAATCAATTTGCATCCTATTATTAATTATGCTGAAATGTTATTAGTAGCAGTATAAAATGACTTTTTTATTTTGATCAAGAATAAGAAGAAAATGATTATTTTTCTAATAGATGGTCTCTTCCCCTGATATAAATGACACTCAAAAAATGGCTTAATAATCTACCCAGTTCACAAACTAATAACCTAGGAGTTATTTATTTTTTTCTTCTTTTTAATCTTTTATAACCAGTACCCAAGAAAGTAGTATTTACTCTCCTGAATATGTGAATATGTGAATATGCGGGTCTTATTCAGGTCTTAGGTCTGATTTCTCGGAAACAAAGCCTGAGGCAAGGATTTGGGTGCAAGTGATTGGTTTTAACAGGTTGCTTCCAGGTCAGGAAGTGGAGAAGAGTGTGGGAAAGTAGGACAGGAAGAAGAATCCGAGAGAATATATATGATTTCAGTCAAAGTCCCAGCCTCAGCACGATTCTTTAAGGGAGCTCTGGGATGTAAATATTGTGTCGGTTTTAATACTTCTGCACCTGTTAGACACTGGCTCAGGGATTCTGTGGTAGATAACTGTAAACTTGCAGGCACTTTAGGCTCCCTGTGCCTGTGGGCAAAGTGGCTCCAGTAGCCAAGGGAAGTCCTCCAAAGAGAGTTGCAGGTGCAGGCCATTAGAAGCAAAAGCATAGAAAAGTACTAGTGCATGTATGTGTGTTTGTGTGTGTGTGGGCATATTAAAGAATCCAAGGAAATCTGAGTAGAGTATTAGGGTCCACTTCAAAGCACTTCTCTATAAGCCAACATCATCTCTTTCTGGACTAGAGTGATAGACTTTTAATGGATCTCCCTCTTAACCAAATCCTTTCTTACCCTATAATCTGTCTTCCACTCTGCAGCCAGATTGATCTTCTCTAAACATGGCATGATAAAGTCTTCCAACTGCTTTCCATTGCTCTGAAAATGAAAGCAAATTTCTTACGATAGCTTATAGATGCCTATGGGATCCTGGCCTCTGTCAAGTCTCTGGCTCCATCTAATATAACCGGACTTTTCTGCTTAAAGGCTTACATTCTACCCAAAGTGGGCATTGCAGAACAGATGGCGGGAAATGAGGAATGCTCTCCATTTTCTCTTGCAAGGGTGATCACCAAGGATGATGGCCAAAAAAATCCTCCAGTGGAAAGAAACCAGGGTAACAAGTGTGGTCAACGAAGGAATTTGTTGTATTTTATTGAAGTGAGTTCACAGCTGTTCTTGAAATCCTCTGGCTGCTTATTTTCTATTGCACCGCCAATTATAAATAAAATGTGGGGTCTTTTCAGAACTAATGTCCACTAGATGGTACCTTTCCATTACATCTTTTCTAAAATATTTGAAATT
This sequence comes from Camelus ferus, assembly GCF_009834535.1. Lineage (NCBI taxonomy): Eukaryota > Metazoa > Chordata > Mammalia > Artiodactyla > Camelidae > Camelus > Camelus ferus. Next base: position 18,903,761 of record NC_045698.1, on the reverse strand, counting down.
GTAGTTTCCTGACATTTGCTTCAGAATTTTACATTGTTTTGGTTAAATCTACCAATTTCCTATAGTTTACAGTCTTATTAATACCCACATAAAGTTCTGATAGTGTTGATGGGAATAATTAATAAATCTATAATGAGAATAAAAAGAGTTTTGAGCCAAACTGAGGAGTATAGCCTGGGAGACACAGATTAAAGAAGCACTTGTACTGTGTTCCACTGGAATACAAAATGGGGGAGGCTTATAAAAGCAAAATCCTTTATATGTTAGAAAATTACATAAGATGTTTGTCAAGAATTAGGATTGGAGCTGGCAAGAAGAAAGGATGCTTGTTAAGCAAGGACTGGCTGGGGTCTGAAATGGTTGCACAGTTACAAGCTGCTACAGCTGTTAGCAGATACTGTTTTGAGGGCAGCTGGTGGTATCCTGGAGTCTGATACAGCTCAGGAAATTCAAGTCCATGCAGGAATGTGCCTGAAACCATGTCCACAGTGGCCACTCAGTTTCATTTTGGATGCCTGCACCACAGTTTCCCCATTTTGATTTTTAAATGCATTCTTTCCTTAAATGGTTAAAGCAGATGTACAATGCATGTTAAATAGGCCAAGGCCAAGCTTTTTTAGTGAGCATAAAGTTCAAGTTAAGTTATATTTACACCAGAATGACTTATCCAATATGTGAAAATTTCTTCTACCAAGAATAATTACCATCACCCAATACTTCAGAGTAAAAAATTAACATAACTCTGATTTCTCTCATTCTGGAGGAATGTGTAGATTCGTGGCCATATAATGTGTATTTTGTTAAGTAAGAACATTTTAACAAATAGTAGGTATGGAAATTAGGGTACATATAGCTGGACAAGCCAATAGCTTTAGACCATAGCAAACACTGATACTATTATCTGCCAATCACCATTCTCACCATAGCAAACACTGATACTGATACCTGCCAATCAGCCAGATATACACACACACACATGACTATGGTGGGAACATCCACGGCTGAGGCTGAGGCTGAGGCTGAGGCTGAGAACATGAACACACTGAGAATTTGTGTGCAAGCACCACACTAACTTCTTTATATGTATTATCTTATGCAAAAAAAAATTGTTTAAAGCTGTGGGTCTAAAATCGAGTTCATATACTTACTATCTGGATGGTTTTGTCAAATTCCTTAAATTCTTCACACCTCAGTCTTCTCATAGGTATGTGCTATTGTGAAAATAATTCCTTGTATTACAAATATCTATGACTTTGTGATAAAAGTTCAAAATAATATTAATAGCAATACGTTGTGGGTCAGTTACTAATTATTCTCCTTTGATAGCAATTGTTGAGACCTAGTGATGTGGGTAAATATCCAAGTCTCACAGAAAACAAGTGATAAAGCCATGCCAGAGGCTTATATTTGACCTTTATGCCTTCATAACAGCAACTGAATCCATAGATGTGTATGGTCCAGCACTGGGCATCTGGTCCAAGTCAGGTAAATTTGAGTCCATTTCCAAGATTTTTTTAAACTTAAAATAGAAAAGACTATCAGGTGCTTTCTGGATTGGAAGATGTTAAATCTGAACTTCATATATTCTTATATTTTAACAGACTGAGAAGGATTAGGTCAAAGCCAAAGAGAGAGACAGAGAGAGAAGGAGAAAGAGAGAAGTTACTCAAGTATCCTAGATTTTAATTCTAGTTTTCATGAACAGGAAATGCCCACTTCTTTATTGCTTTCATTCTTTCCTTTCTACACTTAATTTGATTTTATAATCCAATTACTTCTTTTATTTTTGCCTACACCACTTTGAGATGGGTTTCTTTTGCTTCCCAAATCATTATCATCAGCAGTCATGCCTCTAGATCAAATGCCTTGCAAATTAAACCAATTTACCGCTAAATAAAATTAATTTTGAAATATCAGATTAACTATCATTTTTACTTAGAGGAGAATCAATTTACTATGTCAACAGAGAAACATTGTTTATTTCAAAATTCTGGATCTAATTATCCCATAGATAAAAACCCATATTTGATTTTGCAATACCAATTTTGTGTGCTCTGTTTTGTTCTATAATTTTAGAAAATAAATATGTGTTCTTATTTTTAATTATCAGGTAAAATGTTTTTGAACATGAGGAGAGCATGTTTTCCTGTCTCAGATAAATGTGACTGACAACTGACTGTTGGGTAAAAAAGTTATTGATTGGAAAGGATCAAATGGAACAGTGCTAGGCACTGCAGATACAATCGAAAGTATATTTGGTATCATGTAATTTGCCTCAAGGCAACGTCTCAACATTTAACAGAAGAATAAGGAGGAGGAGGGGGAAATAGAAGATGAGGAAGAGAAATAGCTTATAGAAGAAAATAGTGTTCTTTAAAGTATATAGGTTCACATATATGTACATATTAATAAATACTCTTATTATTAGGAATAAATATTCTTTTATTATTATTATTATGAGCTTTGATATATTATAGAACTTAATTTTTTCAAAATTCTTAATATTTTAAATTACAAATAAATTCACATTTATGTGCTGTAATACAGTGATAATGAGGTCAGCTGTTAACTTACTGTTTAATTTATTTGTGTTATATATGTTTTCCCTAATTATCTGTATAATATGTGAGTTTTAGTGATAGTTCACTGATGTAACATGGAAAAATAATGTATAATATATTATTTATAACACTTAAATAACATTCAGGAAATGTTTACAGTATACAGGTTATGGGAAAATGAAACACAACCTAATTAGCCATTTTTCTCCTCCTACTTCTCAGGGGAAACAGCACATTGAATTTGATATCCTGCTGAAGCCGCAGATAATGAGGACTTACCATTTCCTACCACTACTCATCTGGACCTCTGTGTTTCATACAATTGATGCTATCCCATTACAAGAAAATGCCAACAGAGATTTTCCAAGTGAAAGGATCACGGGTCTGACACAAGATGATGGTAAAGTGCTGCATCGCACCAAGCGTGGCTGGATGTGGAATCAGTTCTTCTTGTTGGAAGAATACACAGGTACAGACACACAATATGTAGGCAAGGTAAGAATTTTTTTACGATCCGTCTAGCAGCTGAAAGTGATAGTAATTTTTACAGCAACTTTCCATGTCACTAATGATTATTTTATAGTATTTGACTAATTACGATGTGCAGAAGGCATGATGTTGCAAATTCTTTTCGTAGGGTAGAGTGAGGGATGTGAGTATTCAGGTAGCTAGATTAGGTCCGTATCCATAGTAAGCCTCAAAATAAAATTACTTATTTGTGGAGTTATTTCATTATTAATCAGGTAGATATGATTTAATTTTATGTGTGTGCATCTAAAAGATTAAACAAACTTTCTTTATTTAATTCAAAAACAGGTAGATAATAAGTTAATGTGTTATATGAGGCAAAACAAAATGCAATTGTAATGTACTCAAAATTCCTAAAATATACTGGTCTTTGCTGATGCATAATTTATCATAATTAAAACAGTATGCTATGTATCAGAAATAAATTTGAATACTTCTAGATGCTCCTGTTTCTTATCACCAATCAAAGTGAACTGCTTCCTGCCTGTAATGATGACCAAAGGGTTTAAGGCAGAAGGAAGAAGAAAAGAAAAACAGAAGTAGAAAGAAAATGCTACCCTTAGAAAGATTTAATTCCATTTTAGTAGCAGCAAGTGAAAAATTGCTCATTAGCATTTAGGAGCAAATGGCAACAAGGAATATGTAACTTCCTTGGTGTATCCAGGTTTGAGGAAAGAGATTCATTACCTCTCTTCTCTTTCTTCTGTGTCTTGAAATAGGTGATGTGATCTTTCTGACATCCGGAATTTTCTCTTTATCTATCTTCCCCTTACCAATCTCATTCATACTATACTATACATATGACAATTCCTGTTCACTGTTCACTGTGAATTATCCCCAATTTACACCTATTGCTGAGGCACTTTTAAATTCTGAGCATAAAACAAAATAAACCACTATAAAAACTAACACTGCCCATGGATCATATATTTATTATTTATTCTTGGCACAAGACACTAGAAGTGACTCTAATGGTACAAATATTTGTTTGACTCAGTGGCAACATCAGACAAATAAGAGAATGAGCCAAAAATGAGAACATGAAAAGTAGCCAGTAGCACAAAAGTCATGCTTATTGTTGTTAAATTGGAAATATGTTTGTCTGTGAAATTGCTGAAATCTTGATCTAATTTTTCATTTTCTCTGTTTGACAGTGTACTTTTGTCAAATACCGCTTCCTTTATTGGAAGCATATTATTTCCTATTCTTTTAATATCTCTCTTTTCTGGTTCCGTAGGTCATGTTCATTTTGCCCCACACGGTTCACTTGCTGATGCTTTTTTCCTCTCTTATTTCTCCTCAAGTTAGTCATATGAACCCCTCCAGTACCCCTCATTTAACATCACTTTTTCACACTATAGTTTTTCACACTATAGTTAATAACTAACATCAGGATATTTCAAGTTCAACTGACAAATGTTTGTGTCTCAGGGCTTGAAATTGCCTTATGATTCTTTCTCTAAGGCAGTGTATAAAGGACACATTCAGTTCATGGGGCCTTGCACAGAGTTTTATCCTTGGAGAGTCAAAGATACAGAAGAATAGACACAGATAAAAAGAGATACTCTGAATCTTAAGACAATCAAGGCTCCACTGCAAGCATTTATTTTTACCTGTAAACAAAAATGCTTTCTTTAAAAGTGGCGTGCACATTGATTAACTGACCACCATTACTGCACTGACATTTAAAAATGTACATTGTGCTTTAGATCTTTTTGTACCATCTTGCTTATATTTAATTAGTTCGGTAATCTGTCAAAAATAGTTACTAAAAGTGTGCCTAGCTCTGTTAAATTACTTTTCACAAAGTATTTATCACTTGTCTTGGGAAAATAACCTCTTTTCACCATGGACAAGTTAATATGCTCAGTTTTTTGTACTTACTTATACTTGACAACCAGATCATGAGCCCAAAATAGAAAACCCTTTATAATAATCAGAATATTTTTCAAATGAGGATAATCAAACCAAAACTATGTGTCAACTATTTTTATATTATCCATGGAAAACAATACTCATATGAAACAGAAACTTCAAAAAATAAAACAGCTATAATACTTTTTGGAAAAAAAATTTCTGTTTTATAATAGGGCCTTGTCTTAGATATGCCATGCACCACATATTTAGTTCATTATAAAAGTGGGATTCCAACTACTCTTAGCATTTATTAAACTCTTAAAAGTCTGTAAATTCTCTCCTCACCTGCTCTCCTGGCTTTTGACTGTATTATTAGTTATTTGCATATACAGAGACGGGGTAGCCCCCCAACCCTGAACTTGGTCAAACACATGAGGTCTGACGACAGCTTAATTTCTTGAACACCATACAGACTGTCTTTTTGACCACCTTCTGGTTGCCCTGGGTAAACTCAAACTGAGTCTTCTAGGATCCTCTGCATTGGCAATATCCCATGTGAAATAAAGTCATACTATTTACTATGCACCAAGATTGGGAAAGAATAAGAGCTTCTAATGGGAAGAGATTTTCATGGTTTTAAAATTATTTTTCAGAAGCTAGGTATCACAGAAAATGATAAGACCTATACTAATTTATAGGTGATACAAAATTGTATAAAGTTGGAAGGACTTTTACTCCTTGGATATAAAGTCTAGGATTTGATCCTGAATTTAGAGGAAGTAGTTTTAGAACAAATAAAGTAGCAGCAGCAAAATTTAATAAATATTCATTGCACACATACACAGACATGCAACTTACAAGGTTCAGTCCTGACTGTGCCACTCAAACTGTGCAGAATTTGTAAGTCAATTATACTTTCCAAAACCTCAGATTCTTGTTACATTAAATTAAGTTGTTACTAAAATTTCTTTAACTCCAAATTTCTGATATTTTCTAGCATTGTGAACGGAGCTTTGTCTGTAGACAGGAAGAGCCAGTAAAAAAGTTAAAAAACTGCATGTGGATAAATCCAAGGAGATGGGATTGCATGTGGCAAGATAAAAGAAACACACACACACATACATACACACACACATACACCCCTACAAAAAGAACAGTCTAATAGGATGGTGTTAGACCATTACTATAAAAGGCCCAAAATTCCATGCTGAGTTGTTTTTACATGAAGCATGGGTTATGAGTCCCTGCTAAAGGCTCTTGTACAAATTCCTTATTCATGGAGAACAAGTATGGGATCATCAATTTGCCTCCATTGTCAGGATGGAGTGGAGGGCCAAGAGAATGAATCATGAGGGTATTTTTATAAGGAAATATTGTAGAATATTTCCTTATGTTATTTCAGACATTTGCAATACAAGAGAGAAAAGTCAGAAATGTTGTTTTTGCTTTCACAATAATGAAATCTGAGATTTACTAATTCTGTTTTCTGTTAAAAGGGAAACCTTTGGTTCTCACTCAAGATGACAAAGTCACAACAATTGCTGTGTAGCTTCCCTGTAATTTAAACAGACACATGTGCCTAAATTACTTGGTCAGAAGAGTAATACTGCTCAAGAGAGGAATTAAAATAAATTTAACAAGAAGCATAGCAAAGACTCCTACTGTTCTGTCAGAGAAACTTCTTATGCAATTGATTTTTCACACATTAGATCTAGATCTTGAAAAATCCCTAGTCATCATGGATTAATAAGTAATTGATCAATTATCTATAATTATTGAGAATTGAGCAGAATTTGATTTTACTATCTGGTTTTTAAAACATTTATTGCATGAAGAGAGAGACTTACAGGGATAGTGTTTATTATTTTGAAGGAAAACATTAGTATTTATGAAATAATTTTGAAACATCGACTATTAAGTTGACCAACTGACCAATACATTTTAATTCAAAGATACATATTCATACTTAGTTTGCTCAGGGCAGTCGACATAGTGCCATGGAACTGCCTATAAATAAACAGTCAACATCTAAATACAATAAGGTATCTTCTTTTAAAAAATTAGCTCGCAATTTTTCATAGTTTTAATTCAAAATGTTTACTGTTCTGAAGCTGAAATCATCAGAAGTATAATCATGGAATTCTGAACTGGAAGGGAACTATAATATTTATGAAACTCTTGGTTGCAGCTGGATACTTTTGGTATAGGCGTTAACTGAAAAATGGGAAACAGTGGTACCAACAGACAAACGGTTAGGAGTCTGGTTCATATTCAATTGAGTGGTCAAACAAAAAGAGGATGACTCTCTTTTGCACTTTCCTATGTTGATGTGTGCACTAAATGTGGATATTTCCCCTGAGTATATATAAAATAATGGACTTGGTTAGACTATTTTCTCTTAGGCTTTTAGGGTATAGCAGTTTGATTTGTACAGAGACAAATAAAGTCTGAAATTTCCTGAAGGATGTTTGATAAATTTTTCAGTATATTATAGTGTTTTTCAGAATCTAAATAAATGATCTTTCAAAAGGTTTTAGAAGGTCATTACTTATGGTGCAGTACATGTAGCAGCTGCTTCTGTTTTATGTGCTCTTTACAAGCTGCTTGTTTAAAACTAAGAACATATGAGAAAAATATTAAGCATTAAGGCTAGATGCTCAGGACAGTCTACAAAGGCTTATTTCATGCTGAGTTCTATAAAAATACCTACTTTTACAATAGAGTGCTATCATTTAATTCTTACTGCCAGTCCCCTCACTGCAGTATTATATTACCATGTTCCTGAACTATTGCATTAGCACACTAAATAGCCTTTTCACTTGACCTTTTTTTTTTTTTTTAAGTCTCAAAAACATATTACACACTGCTTTGTGAATGATACCAAATTCTTGGACAAAATGTCTATAGAAAAATAACCCAAATTTACTTAAGTAGAATTCAGTGTTCAGTATCATTGCTTATTCCTGCCTATGTTCTATGCTCCCTTAATTAAGCAGCTTAGCTCTAGAGAAAGTGAAATCTTTTCTTTTTCAAATACTTAGCCTTTATCCGATCATGTTCAGAGGTCCTTTTCCAGGGAGTCTCCAACACCCTTTTCCAAAATCTCACTTCTTCTCTTTGCTTTAAGTCCTACATCAAGTGCATCTTCCCACCTAAAGCCCTAAATCTTTATTCTCCCCAGCTGGGATTTTCTGTCAAAATTATGAAGTCATCTACCAAATCTTATTCATGGTACAATTTTAATTATTTTGGTCTACTAATTTAGCTCCTAGAATCTGTGACATTTGCACTTTGAATTAGTGTTAGATTGAAGGTTTTTTTTAACTTTCTCAAAATATTTGACATCACATATTTATTCAAAATTAATATTCAGTTACTATCTCAATAGATCTTTATTTAGCATTAATATTGGTCCTGAGAAACTGACACTACAAAGCACAGAAAGAGCAGAGAAAAATTAAAAGAAATGTATTTCCTTTTGCTGACATAAGTTACACCAACGTTGTTTCCTTTTCTGTTATACTCAAGGACCCTAATTATAACCAAGCCCCTCCCATTTTGCTGTAGGCCCTAAAATAGAAAATATACTTCAGAATCACAGTCAATTCAAAACAATGACTATTTTTTTAATATAAGTAATTTCAAGCAGTTATTTATAATTCTAAAATGAGATTAAATAAGTTCTGACTGAATTAGGAATTAACTACTCCTAGAAATATCTGTATTTAAAATTCAAGATTTTTTAATCTGAAAAATAAGTAACTGTTAAACCATTGAAAAAATATTAGAATGTGATAGAAAATGTTTATTAGTAAGATTACCAAATTATATGTGTAATTTTTCCTGATCTCTTTTACTGATTTCAGTACTTCTGAACTATTTCTAATGTCCCAACATTCTCTTCCTCTGTTTCCAAATTTGCAGAAGATCAAATCCACCCTTACAAAGTCATCAGTGTTAAAAAAAAAAAAAAAAAAAGAAGAAGAAGAAAAGAAAAGAAAAAAAAATAGAAGTAGTAGATTCTGCAGGAGGATAGAGATGGGTGGGGGAAAATAAGCACAAACATCATCAATTGCTATTTTTAATAGTAATAATTATCATTATTACTAATGATAAAAGTAATCTGTGATCACTCTAGATATGCCATTAAATTAGTACTTAGTGGAATTTCCTCAGTAAATAATTCTACTTCTCAGCTAGAATTTCCTAGGGATATGATTACTATAAATCATCATAGTCAGAACTATACATTAAAAAACAGAGGCACAAACAAAAGTTCAAGATTAATGAATAAATGACTTGGCAAATCTAAGAGGAAAGGTGTCTTTTTCTATAGTGGGAAGCGATGTATTTTTATGTTATTTTGTGAAAGTTCCAACTCCGTTAATACTTTCTAACAACAAAATGGTTTTTTTTTTTTGAAAAATTAAGATTATATTCTCCTACAGCTCCTATTCTATTTTTCTTACTCTATAGACACAATCAAGATATGTTACTACTGTGTGTTATTTTAGAAAACCTGCAATTTTTACAAACTATTTTGGTAAATGTGTCTTAATACTTGAAAAAAATGTGAATTGCTTAGTACAGGGTATAATATTCTGCAGACTTAGATAAAGATAATGATGGTATTGTTCAATTCTCTATCATTACAGTTGTGTGTCTCCTTGTTCAAAGAAGAATATTAAAAAGTTCCATTTAAAAAATTCTCTCTTTACCTTTGTCAATTTTTTTCATTTATTTTTATGCAAGTATTGGGTGCACGGTCAATTATCTTTTATGTCTCTGACTAATTGACATTTCACTATTATGAAATATCACCCTTTATCTTTGACAATACTACTTGCTTGAAGTTTACCTGATCCAAATTTACCCATGCCAACTCATTTATGCTTGTGTTTTTGTGGTTTATCTTTTTCCATCCTTTTGTTTTCAGTATTTCTGTGTAATTATGTTTAAAATGCAGCTCTTGTAAACAGCTCAGAATTAGCTTATACTTTTTTATCCAGTCTGACGATCTTTAACATTTAATTGAGATGTTAAGTCCATTGATACAAAATGCAGTTACTGATACACGTGGATTCAAGTCTACCATTTTCTTGTTTTCTTTTGCCCCGTTTGTTTTTATATCTATTTCTGCTTTCTTATTATCTTTTGGGTTAATTTTTGTTAATATCTGAATTTGTGTTCTATATAATTCATTCTTGATGTATTATACTAAATATTGAGTTAGTATTACATATTTTACTATTGTTTATAAAATGTTTACAATTATTTACAGTAAACTTAACAACAGTGTAATTTCCTTTCCCTTGTAGGTCTTTATTTTATTTTTGTCATATATTTTTCTTCTGTATATATTACAAACTGAGTCATATATGGTTAGTGTTTATTATTTAAGCATTTCATTATTTATTTAAAAACTTAAAAATAAAATTATATTATATTACATTATAAACTTAAGAGATTACCATTCCCAGTTATGCTTTTTATCTAAATTTCTGGGTGTTATCAGTTTCCCTCCCAAATGAAGACTTCTTTTAGAATACTTACAGTGTGGGTCTGCTGGAAACAAATTTTCTTAGCTCTCTTTAATCTGAAGATATCATTATTTCACGTTTATTTTTGAGAGCTATTTTAATTGGATATAGAAATATATAGATTGACCTGACAGTTCTTTTTTCCTTTCAGTGCTTTAAATTTTTGCTGCATTGCATTGTGGATTCTATTACTTTTAATAAAGAAGTCATTATTCTTATCACTGTTGCCCTATATGTAATGAATATTTGTTTCTGGTTGGTTTGAAAGTTCTGTCTTTATCATTGGCTTTCAACAGTTCATCTCAGCTGGTATTTTAGTTTGATACTTCACATGTATTTTATTAATCCTGCTGGGTATTCACTGGCTTTTATATACCAGTGGATCTTTTTCCATCTAATTTTAAAATTGTCAGATCATTTTGTTTTTGTGTCTTGTTCTCTTTTATTTTCAGGGACTCCAAGTACAAATACAGTAGAGTACTCCACATTGCCCCATAGATTATTCAGATTGTGTTATATATATTTTAATATATGTTTGTCTCTGTGCTTCAATTTGTTTATTTTTACTGTGAATATTTATTACTTCTTACGATTCTGTGTCTAATCTGTTATTATACATTTTTATTACAGATGCTATAATTTCTAGTTCTAGGTTTCTTTTGTTTATTTGATTTTTTATATATTTTATGGAATTTTTCATTACTTAACCATTATTTTAGTGTACTCCATAAATTCTTTAATGTATTTATGATAGTATTTTTAAAGTCTTTGCCTGTTAAACCCGACAACTGAATCTTATTTGTGTCTATTTCTGTTGGCAAAAATTCTGTCATTTTTGTTATATTTTTATGCTTTTTCCAATCTATAGGAAGCTTAGATTACATATTGGATATTATGAGTAAGACGTTGTGGAGATTATAGATTTTGTTTTCTTCCTCTGAAGAATATTAAGTTTTGCCCCATGAGCAGTAAAATTACTGAATGCTTCTTTGATTCTTTGTAGGTTTTTAGAATTTTCAAGGCAGACTATTATGTTTACTCCCTTAGTACTGCAGTGTAATCCTAATTCCTAGGACATCTTCCTGACTCCTAAGTTATCATCTTTCTTATGTTTCCTTAGAAATCTTCATATATTTGCCAAACATATCTACCTATAAGGAGCCTGAATTTTAAATTCTTCATTCCTATTATCTGGAATGGTTAAAATCCTGTTCGGTTTTCAACTTTCATTCTGTTCCTTTTCTCTGGATTCTTTGGGGTCTTACCCTATACATGGTCAGTTTGGAAGTCAGCCACATGCTATGTGTAATGTGTATTCAAGTTTTAGGTCGCTTTACTCTGTGGCTTCCTCTGTTTCTGGACTTTCTTCTCTCAATTTTCAGCCATTCTTGCAGCGCTGAATCCTGACCTCTGATCCCTCAGTCCTTAAAAACTGCTGATTTCTGCTTGAACTCTTTTCTGGGTGGCACATTAAATATGGAATGCTTGCAAGGAAAAGGGCTTAATGTGGAAATTGCTTTATTTCCTATTTGCTAGTAATCCTCCCAGTTTTTGTCTGCCGTTGGTTGTTATTAGTGCCCTCATAGAGTTTTTTGTGTGTGTGTTAACCAATTTGTAAAGAGTTAATTATTTGTATCAACAAGAGTGTTGGTCCCACACAAGCTATATTCTATGATTGGAACAAGAACATGTTAAGTATTTGTCCTTTATTAACACTTATGTTTTTGTAAATAAATGTCTGATGATTAAATGCATGTCTGAAGTTAACTCCTACAACACAGAGTCAACAGTGCAAATATGGTTTAGATCATATAGGTTAAAAACTATTCTATGTCTTTTAAAAAATATTTTTTCCTTTCCTACGGCACAGTAGGAACTGAAGAAGGAAGTGGATGTTAATACAGCTAGTATGTTATGCAGATAAAATTGTCATTAAAGACATTCATCAAAATTGCCTCATATCTTAATAAAAAACAGATTTCACATGTTGAATTTCTTTTATATCTTTCTATAAATCTTTGATAAAGGGCCCTAAGAATTTCACATGTTTCACATAATAAGTTTTATGACTCTGCTTTAAATGACTATTTTCTGACTTTTAATTAAAATAGTATCCTCAGAATGTTAGGAAAGATGGTTGAAGGAAGAAAATTGCTTAAAGAGAATATTAAGTCATTAGTACATAATATTCCTAACACTATATGGGAGTAATGGCAGTGACTATGCAGAAGTACATATTTGGATCTAATTGTCCTGTATATCCATCAGACTTCCTGGGACTGTTGTTTCTTCTTCTGTCAACCACTATTGAAATTCAGCCAGTATCTTTAATGAATTAGAGGATAATTAACTTGTAGGGCAAAAAAAAATTCTCACTAGCAACTCTATTTCAATTAATAACCAATATTTTACAATAATTATGTTAATGTAGGTTTTAAAAACACATATTTTTAAAGTTCCTATTTACTTTAAAATTACTCTTTGTAGTCACTATAGTATATTTTGTATTAATAGTACTCAATAAGAAATGCAATATTAAATGTCTTTAAAGCAGCAAAACACTAGATTACTTATTGACAAAGGTTTAATTTACAAATCTCTGAGAAAAGCTTTATTGACTATTTTATGCTTATCCCAATAAAGGTGTGTCTTAAACTCTTATAAACACCTTTATTTCAAAGTAAGTGAACTCATTTTTTATGTGTATAAGAGAAAATAATAAAAATGGCTTTGTCAAATGACAGGCTAAAAAATCTTTGTTTACGTATAAGTAATGTTTCTAATATACAACAAAAACAAGATAAGCTATATTCCACGTATCCTAAAATTTGTCATGAAATGTGCTGATTTTGACAAAATTTAAAAATCTAATTTACAATAAGCTAAGTTTACCAAATGTATTTTACACAAGTGAATACATCCATTTTTCTTCAAAATTAAAGTAGACAAAGGAGTGTTGAAATTTTACTATAAAATGGATATTAGGAAATAGTTAAAAGAAATAAAATGAAAGAGCACAATTAGAAAGGAATGTTGTTAATATTTCCCATAAATCCATTATAATGACAGCTCTGAAGTAAATTAGGAGAGTCTTCAGTATCTGTCTCCAAATTACATAGACAAGGGGTACTGGAAATTATTCATTTTTCCTCTTCTTAGTTTTGTTAGGCTAATATTAGCAATGGACAATTTGTTTTGTTGGTGATAAACTGGAAATTCAAATTGAGAGCTAAAAACTTTGATCACCCTCAAACAAGAGAAGAAATGTAAGGTCAGAGGTAAGAAGGATAGACATACTCTTAAAGAATGCCTAGCTCTTTTCTCCACAAATTACCTTGTCTGTTTGGTGCTTACGGAAAGAAGGAATAAAAAATGTCTAGTCAAAGAGTACTGAAACTGTGTAATATTGAGAGTGCCATTAAGTTTAAAACAACAGTGCTAGAGTGATTCTCTGATTATGAAAACTGATAACATTAAGAATTAATTCTAGAGAAGTTGTATTTGACCATATATTAGGAGTTTTAGTGAGACTGAAACAAATTTGGGTGATGCATAAACACAAAGTTAAAAATAACTCTTAGAAATGTCAGGAAATTAGTGTTGCATATTTGCTCCCCAACTTTTTTTTTTCCTAATTTTACTCTCTTATTACTTGGATTAGTCAGCTATTAACATTTTGTCCTTTGTAATTATTTTAAAGTTCAAATTCCAAAGTCAGTAACATAAAATGTGGAGATGTGAGATGAGAGTATTCAGTATAGAATTAGAAGATTTTTGAATAATTTAAAAACTACAAGTGACCAATAATAAAATTGTCTTTTGTAAAGTAATAAACACTTTTCTCTCAAAGTATGCAAAGAAAGATTAAATGTATACTGATAGTGTAGAGTTACATTGAAGAATAATATAAAGAAGAAAGTAATATAATCTCATAACTCATTGATAATAATATTTATGAGATTAATTTTCTCTAGTATTTTTAGTTTATTTTGATGTCCAAAAATGATTTTCCAGAAGATAGTTTTTAACTGCTATGTAATACTGTATCAAATAGAAAATAATATTATGAAGAATTCCATTACAAATTATGATTGTGAACATAAATAATTCTGAATCAACAGATAAGGATTCTAATGAACGCATGTGTGTATGTTTGTATGTGTATGTGTTGCCAACTTGATTTGTTTAAAGATGTACATGTATAAACTAATATATGCACATCTTAATTGTACAGCTCAATGAAAATTTGTACTTGTATATACCTATGCTAACATGATCAAGATCACAATATGGAAAATTTCTAGAATACAAGTACAGACCCCCTCATTTACTCCTTTCTAACTCGCCCTCCAAGAGGTAACCATTTTGCTGAAACCAATCCCTACTGATAAGTTTGCCAGTAGCTGAATTTTATGTACATGGAATTAAATAGTATGTCTGGCTTCTTTTTTGAACTTTATGGAGGATAAATTAATTAATGACACTTTGTGTAGAATTAATTTTTTTAATGGCTATGCAGTTTTCCATTGCATAAATATATCACAATTAATTTATCTATTCTACTATTGGTAGATGATTGATGTGCTTCTAACTAGAGGCTATTACAAATAAAACCGGTAAACATTCTTACACATTTTATTGTCACACGTGAATTCATTATCTTTGGGTATATTTCAAAAGCAGAATTGCTGAAAAATAGAATGGACATAGATTTATCTTTAATAGGTACTAAGAAAGTGTTTTCAAAGAGACTGTACTAATTTATACTCCCACCAGGAATTTGTGAGGTTTCTAGGGACTCTGTACTTTATAAGGCTTTATATTGCAAGTCTTAAATGTTTTTAAATTTTAACCATTTTTGATGATGTGTAGGACTATCTCATTACAGTTTTAATTTGAATGACCCTGATCATTTAACAGTTAGGTATATTTTTATGTTGTATTGGTATTTGGATATATTAGTTTTGAATTGATTATATGGGATTTTTGCTCATTTTAAATTATTATCTAATTTTGTCTTTTCACTCTATAAAAGCCATATAAATACTGTATATGAATTATTTATTAGAGATACTGAAATTCTTTTCTCTCAATTTGCTTTTGAGAAAACACATCATGATGTAAATATGCATGTTTCATGGACCAGTGAGACTTGTAGTAGTGTAAGATTTTAAAATATTTCCAATGTGCTAAGTCAAAATGAGTTCTCCTTTTCCTCCCAAAGTTATCCTTATTATTTCTGTTTCATGCTTTATTATGTTTGGTAGAACTTCCAGAGTGTTTTATCTCATAAGTGATGGTGTTAATCAGTTCCTTACTGTGATACGGTACTCTAAACAATACAGTCCTTGTTATTTTAAGGTCTTCTGGTATGATAAGAAACATGATGGCTCACTGCTTTCTTTCTGGCAAAGAACTCAGACCTTCAAATGGAAATCTGCAGTGGCCATTTGAAAACATTTTCTATTCACTTCTTGTCTGCACCAGCAAGCCTACTGTAGCATCTCAATTCTGCTTTTCCATTCACAATCAAATGCCCTGTGAAATCAATGATAAATGTCCCCTCTTTCCAGGGCAATTTTGAACACTCCCATTCAAACCATTAGTACGTAAATGAGAATACGAGGGCAGAAGACAGGTGTCACTAGTTAGCCTGAATCTTCTGAACTATCTACTTTTCTACCATATACAAAACAGAGTTATATAAAATAAACATAGACATCACTGTCTCGTTTTACTGCGTTTTATAAAAATACTTCCATTATATCCATTCAGACTGACTTATTCTTTGAAAATAAAAATATTTTCTGCCTAGCTCAGTGTCTGGCATATATTTTCACTCAATTCAATGTTGATATTAATCTAAGTTTTTGAGCACAGGACTGTGATGTTATCATCACTATTATAATCACTGCACTGATTAAACATAAGATAGAGCTAAAAATGAACAGGCAGATAGTTTCCAAACCAACTGAACTGCTTTAATGGAGTTTTGCAAAGGGAAAAATAATCACGTATGCCTTTTTATGTATTCATTTTCATAAGTAGAAGAATCATTATTTTAAATTAAAGATGGCCTTTTCTTAACATTGAGACGTGATGTTAACAAAATGGAGCAGAAGAGGGAAAAATTAAGTTATATAATATATCATGCAAGATACTTAGGTAAAATCGGGCCACACATAATATAAACATTGCATGTTATTTTATTGAATTTTAGTGTAATTTAAAATGTAAAAATGCATTATAAACACTGTTTTAGCCTTAAATTCATTCATATTAAAACAGAAAATGAGATTACAGTACAGCAAGGAAAGAAAATCCATACAAAGAAATATTCATTAACCTATGTTTCTGAAGGTACATTAGGGTACAGAGACAGATAGTTAAATCAGTGAAAGGATTTTTTGTTGTTGTTGTTAGACTCACTTGAAAAGCTCTGGTCATTGCTGAAATTGATGGATATTATTCTATAATTATATGTTTGTAATAAATCGTAATTCAGTCTCAATTGTATATCAATAATTAATATGCCTTTCATGCTAATCTTCAAGGAACTTTTTAAGGAAAAGAATACAAAATAAAATAGATGCCATTGAGGTGACTGCAAGCTAGAGTACAAAAGAAAATGATATATTTATGCAATCAGATATTTAGCAGGACCTTCCACAGGCTACAGTGACCTTAATAACGTAGATCCTCCAATTTTCGAAGCCATTAACTGAAGTCATAGCACAGAGCTAATATAGAGAGCACACCGAGTAATTAATCTTAAAGCCCCATTTCACCATCATGTGTCACTTCAAAGCTGAATAAAAGTATACTTGCTATTATGTACCTGCAGTTATCAATCCTAAGAACAAGACTCAGTGGTCTCACTGCTTAGGTTTTTCCTCCCACCTGTAACCTGCATCTCAAGTGCAGGACCAGAAGACATTTTTAAGTGTTTGGCCATATGCTGTGAGTCTTGATAGGAATTGTTTTAATATTTTTCCTCACACAGACACTTAAAAGCATCCAGTAGAGAAAGTATACAAAACTGATTCGAGAAGTAACAATGCATTGAGTTTATCACTGATGTCTCCTCTTTTTATTCCTCTTACGTGATTGATCTGGTTCTACTGATTTATCTTCCAAACTCATGCGTGTAGTGACATGTCTGTTACTCCTGTCAGCCATCAGAGTCTCTCAAAGTCTCTATTCTGCTTTCTTATAGTATTAAATTCCTAACTAGTCCTAGTATCCTTGATTTTTTCCCACTTTCAAATTACCTTTCTATATCCCATCAGAGTACTTGCTCTAAATTATGTATCACAGTATTATCTTCTGCAAACATTTTTAGTGGTTCTTGCTTAGAGAAAATGCTCAAATGTTGAGATTACCATTCTTTAAAAACTCTTAACAGTTGAATATTCACTGCTATTTACACCATAATCACACTATACTTATTTTGCCATTTAATCTCCACCTCCCCACAGTTTATTTATACTTCCCATTTTATTCTCTGACTATTAATCCTGCTCAATTTAAAAGGTCTGCTTTTGATATCACTGTTTATGACCCATTTATCCATCTGCCAGGTAACAGTTGCTATTTTTTCTGTGATGTTACTGTATATTTTATAGTGCTTCTTTTAAACACTATATCACACAGGTGTATCTGTGTGTGTGTGTTCTTGTGTGTAGGCTGTGGAAAAAAACTAATTTCTTTCCAATTTCAATGCCCCTTGTACAGTGCAGGCGTAAGTACACACACACACACACACACACACACACACACACACACATTAGAGCCACAATAATATCTTGTGTGATATTATGATGATATTATCACACAGTATGATGTGTGACAGTAATTCACCCTAAACTCTTTTCTTTTTGACTTGCAGGTTTTTATATATAATGAATTTTGTGCATTGAGAGCACAATGGATAATACTATTTAAAGTTGTTCTGATTAAACAGGTATTTCTCCAAAGTTGGAATGGAATAGTGAGAGTGATAATACATTGCTGTAGTTAGCACTCCACGGAGTATAAAAATTGCCTCTTTAAAATGATGTGTTCAAGGCTATAACCTTCGTTTGTATTCTATGAGATATAATATGACTGATGAATGAATCCTAATTTTCTCTCGTGTCATTTCACTCCTGGTAATATGTGCTTCATCTTGACCACTTTTATGGTGAATAATGCTGAAATCATAGAGTACACATTCTCTTTTCTGACTTTCTGGTCAAGGCTAGAAATAGAGGCTCCCATTTTAGCTTTGCATAAAGCTGAAAAGAAGCAGAGTTTGCATTTACGTCACGAAGAACTTCATAGAATAAAAGGTAGCTGAAATGTGTGAACTGTGATAAGAATGGCCTCTTCTGTGTCAGAAGAATTTTTGAGGTTTTTACTGCTAACATTCTTTTCCTCGCTATGGATCAGAAAATTTAGAGGAAATGAAAGTTTATGTCAGTATTCAATTTGAATTATATGTGAAGATCCCAGGACCATTCTTATTGTATTCACACTAGACATTTGAATCACTGAAGGATTTGCAACATTTACAAGAAAAGTCATCTTATTAATACATATACAGGTGTATACAGACAAGGTCAAATTTGCAAAGTGAGTTTTTTCTCAGATAAATAAGGTCTATATGTAAATATACGGAAAAATCAGTGAAGGCAGAGAAGTAAAGGTTCTGACTACTAATGAAAAACTTCAGGGTGTATTCAATTGTTCTGTCATACTTCTTTGAAGTTGCAATGATGTAGTTATTTTCTATGTTTATTTTAGGCTGACAAGCCTGTTAATATGATATAACTTGAACAATGAAGCTTGATCATAAATACCAAAGCAATACAACACTGGGGAAACCACTTATATGACATATGGAACCACATACATCATGTGTATGTATGTGTATTGATGTAGTGAGTTTGTTTTTCCTCATACAATTCTAAGATTAGGCAGGTTGTTAGAAAAACTATAAATAAATCTATAAGAATTATTCTTTACAGTAAAACAATGTGCCTTATGGTCACTTATTCACTTGGCTACTTGAACTAGTTTGATTAGAAAGTCTAGTAATTTAAGGTCAGTAATTATAATTTAAATTACACATATAAGTAAAAGGTCAGTGACTACTTAGTTTTGTGACATTTTTATAAAAACAGAAACCTGATATCTTGCAAATTATTAGAATTCAGAATTTACTACTGTATTCTAAACTTTCGTTTTAATTTAAACATTCAAAGTGTCATTAGAAATATTTAAGAACTTAAAATGTCTTTTATGAAGAAATTTTGAGACAATTTTGAGACTCATCTTTTTCAAGGTGTATATATACTCATATGTATAAATGTGTGTGTACACACACACACACACGTTTATGTTTATATATGGCGTAATGTCCAATGGCATTGGGAGCAGGAGCGTATGTCCAAGGGAAAAAGCTAAACTTTTCACAGCCTACTTAATTGGAATTTCTACTTTTGCATTATTTCCATGTTCTAATTTATTACCCTGTTATTTCAAAAATTTTAAATGATCATCATCTTGAAAATATTTTTCTAGCCAATTAACATAACAGATTCTCTACTTCACTCACAATAACAAAAACAATATCAAAACAATTATTAGATGCAGTTCTTTTCCAGTGAGCCTTGTAAAAACTTAAAAAAAAAAATTGAGACTTGGCAAGAGATTTTGAAGTGCATTTTAGCTATGTCTTTAAAATTAACAAAAATAAAAATAATTAATAGTTGATGCAACAATTCTCCCACCAGAAATATATCCATTAGATACCTACCATCTTAGAAATACACAAAGATATATGTACAAGCATATTCATTATATCACTGGATAAAATAATCAGTGACAACAACAAAATAATGAACCTAAACATCCATTCATTAAAGATTTCTTAAGTAAGAATGAATACTTCCTTCACTGTGAAAAATGAGTATATGAAAGTTAAAATGATATGAGAAGCTCTGAGATAAATTATTCAGTGAAAAAAAAGTGCAGAAGACTTTTTAATTTTAGGAGGACAAACAATATAAGTTAATAGCTTCATATTTATACCTCATATAGTAGACTGTATTTCAGGTCAATGAGGTGAGAATAGATGGAATTTTTATGTTTACTTTGCTTTATATAGTATCTTAATTCTTTATCTTTGTCACATGTTACTTTCATACTAATGAAAACCACCAACCCTTCAATCCAGTTTTGCCTGGCATAAGAACCTGTTCAGACATGGCCTTACTGTGTTTAAATTCTAGGCACTTCCCCCAATAATACCAAAATCTTTATCGTCCTTAGATCATATCATGCTTCTTATACCTCCAGCATTTTATAAATGGTTTGTTCTTTTTTCAAATTGTCCTGTACTATCTCCCACCTCTTTGGTTTGCCATCAACTTAATATAACACTTGTTCATCTTTCAAAATTCACCTCATATATCATCAATTCTAGGAAAGTTTCTCTCAAATCTTTGCTGGGTTTCTTGTCACCCCTGAACATATTTCTTAATATTCTCTAATAATATCATTTTATATTTCCTTTGTTTGGATGTTTTGCATTCCACTAAAATGTAAATTCATTGAATTAATGTGTATGTTTTTATCTCTGCAGATATAATGGAATGCATAGTTGCTGGTATACAGTAGGATCTATAATTTGCATCTAATAAAAAACTATAAGAAATTTTTACAAATGGAGGTTTAAAGGGCTGAGTGTAATTTAAGATAGAATAATGTGAATACCTTTCACTGTTCCATGGTTTCTCTTTACTAGAATATAAGCTCCATTCAGCAGGCATTTTCATTTGTGTATTTCATTGCTACATTCCTAATGCCTTAAAAAGTGCCTGGAATATATTTTAATACTTAACAAGTGAATACATTTATAAGTACTTTTTTTGAGGAAACTTAGAATAATTAAGTAACTTTCCTAAAGGTTTTACTTTACAATCAATTTAAATTAGGATACAGTTTTAATTTCCAGGGGAGCAGTCCAACAGAACTTGGTGTTGAAAATTATGAGCAAGGCTACTGCTTTAGAAGGACTTACTCATATAAATCTGGTATTTAATGAAACTAGTGGGAATTAAGTTATGAGGGCAACAAATTTAGAAAGAAAAGACAAGAGAAAAGAAGACAAGAGAAGAGAAGGGAAGACAATAGAAGAGAACTCTAGGTCTGAACACTGAGGAATGCATGTTTTTGGGGAGCAGGAAAAAAACTTGTCATTCCAGAAAGACTCAGAAATATAGATAAAGAGAGGCTACAGGAGAACCAGAAAAATTCAACATTATGAAACTCAAGCAAGGATAATTTGTAGTAATTGTGTAGAAAATGATGTCACTGCAATATATTTATTTAGCTGGGCCAAGAGAAATACAGGATTTGTTAACTCTGAAAGAACACTTCACTTTTGTGGATAGAAGTCAAATTGTGGGCAAATCCTTGGGAATATTAGAAGAGTAATTTGAGAAAGTTATCAGAGACTTTATAATGTATTACAGAAAAAAGAAAAAGCGGAAGCTTTTTCAAAGCAGCAGAAATACAGTATTTTGTTTGTTCTTTGGATAATTAGAGGCAATCAAGTGATGTATATTCAGGAGAATAATTTGAATGTGGATTGCATCTTAGATTGTTTCCTAGGAAGCAGATTCTGAGACAGAGCTTTGTATAAAGAAGATATTAGGGAGCACTCTGGGAACAAGAGCCACGAGGTAGTAAAAAAGTGAAGATTGGACAGAGGGAGAGGTTGAAATGTGATATTGTTACAAAAGCCAGCCCCATTAATTGTCTTTCAGAGCTCTTGCAGATTGAGACAAAGAGCCTAGACCTTTGTACTCTGAATCAATACAACACAGGATGTGGGGAGCCCCAGGGAAGAGTGTATCCTTGAGTAAGGTGGCTCCCTTTCACTGAGTTGCAATGACTGAAGAGAACCTCATTGGTAAACTGGGGAAATAAGTGCCCTAGTTCTGAAGAGGAGATAAGGTTTATTAGAATATATAGGTTTATGGCTCTAAATTCAACTGGCAAAAATAGTATAAACTATAATATATTATATTAATTATAAGTGCTTTGCTTTATTCTATATTTTCATAGAATTTAAAATTTTTGTGTTGCTGTTATTACTGCTGTTGTAATGCTTTTGAATCAGTTCTACTGAGAACATGAAAAATAATGAACCAAATTAATCTAGCACTCTGGTTCTTTCTGCCACTCTGGTTTCCACATTTCTTGGGACAAACTCAGAAGTGTTCAAAAGTTAGGCTGAAATAATAAATTCAGTTTCTAGTTGTCTAATTATTGTTTCTTGTTCGTAAAGCTAGTATTTGTATTACCAGCTGCAAAAGAGAGAGATTTTACTTTAATGGTATAATAGGAAAACTGTTTTACAGATATGGCCAGTTAAAAGTCAGTACTAATGTTACCTGGATGTTTTAATTAAAAGAGTTTTTTGATACAGGAATTGACAATTATTCTGTTAAAAAGGCATAATATGTAAAGGATGTTCTAATATATCTCAGGTAATTGATGAATTCCCTCATTGCCTGTCCCAGTAAAATCACTAGGAGACTAAAAAGAATGAAACATATTAGCTGGAAATATTTCCTAAGGAGATAAGTGATTGGAATTTTGCTGAATCAGAAGCTGTATTACTGATCTCTCACCAACCACCCCCCTAAAAAAAAAAAAAAAAAAAAAAAAAACCAAAGGTTCCTAAGTATAATAGTATTTAGGAAATTTATTTGGTTCATAAAGGCAAAACTATCTCACTCAATCAACACACTTGTTACTTTCCTGGGAAAAGAGAAAGATACATGGAGAAAAAATAGCACAGAATTTATAGTTTTTTATATTTTATAACTTTGATACCTATGAATTCTTTAAAAAAAAGGATACACCATAACGTAGCGGGCCAAAATCTTAGAGAGCAGACACAACTGTTTCCTTGTGGTGCTCTCAGAAATCTGGCTTCAGTGAGATTTGGAATGGAAAACAATCCCCATGTTCTATAATGAGTGTGTGTGTGTGTGTGTGTGTGTGTGTGTGAATCATCATGGAGGCTTGCTCTGTGTTGAGGTAAGTTTTGTGAAGATAAGAGAGTCTTTTCTTGAATAAAGCAATACTATAGCTCTGTTACAAAGCTTGTGAAAATATGATTCACAATGTCTTGATTACACTTAGCATGAACACTCATACTTTTCTTTTATTTTATGGAATATTATATTGTTAATCCTGTCATAGACCTTGACTATAATTTGGTAAAAGCTATTCAATTTAGTAAAATGGTTTGTCTTTTCCAAGAGCCTGATAGTATTTATTCAGAAAGATTTTCAAACTCCTATTCCGTGTTCTTTCTATTAATCTTTAAGTTCCAGTTAAATGTACATTTTCCCACCTCTTTATTTTGTGCTTCAGTTAACATTCACAGAGTTACATAATCTCTGTGGATCCCTTTACAATGTCCATTGAAATAATGTATCATTAAAAAAAAGAATGATAAAGGAGTAGTAAATTACCAATCTGCACTAATGTTTATATGATACATGGTAAAGGTAATCTTGAATTTATGCTCATCACTGTAGAAAAATATATGTATTAATGAAGTAAAAACTCCTGGGTTTCTCTGTTTCAGAAACTTTGGAAGAAGGTTAATGGTGGCTACTGATTGACTGACTGATTGATTTGTTGTTGATTTCACATCTTTGTAGCAAAATATAAAGTATTAATCTATATTGCTCCGGTTGAGCTCAAATGTCAGCAATGCACAGTTGCTGTTGCCACAGCCCAGGAAAAAGAACTGACGTTCAATGCCTTTGTACTTATCCTTATTTTTTCCATATACTTTGAAAGAGTCTAAGACATAAATGGCTTATCCAAAATAATTTAAAAAGTAGTCCATCAGAGAGCACCTAAAAGGGAACTGGAGCCAGAAGCCTGATTCGCTGCTATCATACATAGGAATGTAAATTATTTGGGTACTGTTTTATGCTTTACATTTTCCTCTAGGCAAAACAAGTACTATTCCTTTAAAAGGACAAAAGTCATTACCAGTAGTTCTAAACAATCAATTCTAATATGGTTTAGTGAGTTCTGATCATTATTCAGTATTTATATGAATCATAGTAATTGCATTTGCAAATAATGGCAACATGAGTAATTTTTTACCTTTTTTATATTCTCATGAAATCATTGCTGATTAACCTGTTCAAAGAAAATAGATTTTTGGGGGTAGTAAAATATATTGACTTAGTTTTTAGGAGGGTACTTTTTATTAAGGAAATACATTTTTTTAAGAAAAAAAGTTGAATGGATTAGACGGAGAGTGAGATCTTTAGAGCAGAATTAAAACCCAATACAAAAAGAGAGGTAAAATGAGAAAGTTTGGGGCTATTTTGGTCCTATTGGTGGGTAGTGCAACAGGAGAGGACAGAGGTAAGGAGACTACTGGTGACAGAGGCTAACTGCTCTGATTAAGGATTAATAAAAGTCAGTAATAAAACCCTGTGTTTGGAAGCAAAAGAGGACTCTAAGATAATGAACACATAGTGTTAAATTTCTGGATAGTGGTCAAAGTAACTTTGTGCTAGGGCTTTCATGTAGTAAATGAAATCTCCTACAACAAAATTAAAATTATGTATGGATCTGTTACGTATGTTAACTGGTTCACTGGTTTGGGTAGAAATTAGGAGGATTAAATTTATTTTTTCTTATTTTTTTACTTTAAGAAAAAAAATATATATAGATGATGATCTGGAAGACACACAAGGGAAGAGGAGTAAAAGTGATAGAATATCAGCATCCTTGATAATTGTTCAGCTAAATGGAGCTGGCTTTGCATTTCAGTAGGATATTAAAAGGGGTTAGTGCAGTTCTATTTAAAATTTCAAAAGGTCAGAATATACCAACTGATACAGAGTTTACAGTTGGAGATTTAATATATACTTGAAAATCAATGCTACTTAAATAACAAATGAAAATACTCAAAGCCTCAAGATCATATGAATTTTCTTAATATCTACTAGCCATTAAAATCATGCCACTTTTTAGTTTTAGTTTGTTTCCTAATTGAACTATTAATACTTTCCAGAGATTTTTAATTTTTTTGAAGTAACTGATTGTCTTTTTTATGTGGCAAAATGTATAAATATCACTCTCAACACAAAGCCTCCAGTGCCTTAACTGTATTATGAATTGGAGAGCCTAACCTGATGTCTAAACTTTTCATTGTTTTATAATGGCATACGGAAGGTAAACTGTGTCTGTGAATGAATTGTCTTAATTTTATCCTCATATTTAACTAATTACTGAATATGAACTCATTTTCAAAATAACTTCTACATAAACATAAACAGCACTGGTCACTCCTTATCTTTTAGTGTCCAAAGCTGTTGATGGGAACATTCCTGCACAGGTGATCTTCTCTCTGGAAGCATTTAGTATGCTTTCTCTTTATGTAGTATTGTAAAATTTCATGATCACAGAAGAAGAAGGAAATCAACATTAAGAGGATCTGATTTCTTATGTTTCATCACTTTATCATGTTTATAGTTTTCTGGAAATATTACTAACATAAATGTTTTTGAAGTATATAATTCAGTGGAATTTAGTACACTTTCAGTGTGCAACCATCACTTTTTACCTAATTCTAAAACATTTTTACCCACTGCCTCAAATAAACCCTACACCCATTAAAGCAGTCACTACCTAGTTCCCCCTAGCCCCAGCCCTGTCAACCACTAACCTGTTTCCTATCTTTAATTATTTTCTCATTTTGGATATTTCATACAAATGGAATCTATAATTTGTCATCTTTTATTTCAAGCTTTTTTCATTTAGCATAACATTTCTGAGGTTCATCCACACTGTAGCACTTGTCAGTACTTCATTTCTTTTTAAAATTGAGTAAAATCCCATTACATGAATACACCACATTTTGTTTATCCATTCATCCAGTAATGGATCTTTGGTATCAGTTTTGTGCTATTGTAAGTAGTGCCGCTCTGGACATTCAAGTACACATACTTGTTTCAATATATGTTTTCAATTTTGGAGGGTATACAATTAGGAGTGAAAATGCTGGGGCACATGCTAATTATATTTTTAACTTTTTGATACTACAAAAACCTTTTCATGTTTTGTTGGTCTTTTGTATATCAACTTTTAGGAAAAAAACATTCAAACCCTTTGACCATTTTTTAAATTGTGTTGTCTTTTGGTGTTAAGTTGTAAGAATTCTTTATATATTCTGGGTACTAGACTTTTATGAGATATATGTTTTGAAAATATTTCCTTCCATTATGTAGGTTACTTTTTTACTTTCCTGATAGTGTCTTTTGATGCACAATGGTTTTTGTTTGTTCATTTTTGGCTTTTTCTATGATATCCAGTTTATCTATGTCTTCTTTTGTTGCTTGTATTTTTGGTGTCATATATAAGAATATACTGTTAAATCCTTCTTCTAAGAGTTTTATATTTTTAGCTCTTAAACTTAGGTCATTGATCTATCCTTGAGTTAATTTTGGGCACTGTGTTGTTTTTATCCCTACTTTTGTCCAGTTGTTCTTATCAATATTTTTGCATTTGTTCTTATTACACAGATTCTTTCTGGATTTCTAACTGTCCTTCTTTTATAGTGAAATATTTTATTGTGGTGAATGTAGTCTTTCTAAGTATAATAAACATAATTTAGAATTTGTTTAAAGTAAATTTGTCTTCACTGTACTGATGCAGTATCTTTTGGGTGCAATTTTCTTGTTATTATTTTTTTAACTTTTTTTAATTGAGTGATACTCATTTTACAATGTTGTGTCAAATTCCAGTGTAGAGCACAATTTTTCAGTTATACATGAACATACATACATTCATTGTCACATTCTCTTTCACTGTGAGTCCACCACAAGATCCTGTATATATTTCCCTGTGCTACACAGTACAATCTTGTTTATCTTTTCTACATTTTGAAATTCCATTCCCTTCCCACCCCCCGTCCCCCAGCAACCACAAGTTTGTATTCAATGTCTAAGAGTCTGTTTCTGTTTTGTATTTATGTTTTTTTTCTTTTAGATTCCGCATATGAGCGATCTCATATGGTATTTTTCTTTCTTTTTCCGGCTTACTTCACTTAGAATGACATTCTCCAGAAACATCCATGTTGCTGCAAATGGCATTATGTTGTCAGTTTTTATGGCTGAATAGTATTCCATTGTATAAATATATCACATCTTCTTTATCCAGTCATCTGTTGATGGATATTTAGGCTGTTTCCATGTTTTGGCTATTGTAAATAGTGCTGCTATGAACATTGAGGTGTAGGTGTCATTTTGAAGTAGGGTTCCTTCTGGATATATGCCCAGGAGTGGGATTCCTGGGTCTTATGGTAAGTCTATTTCTAGTCTTTTGAGGAATCTCCATACTGTTTTCCACAGTGGATGCACCAAACTGCATTCCCACTAGCAGTGTAGGAGGGTTCCCTTTTGTCCACAGCATTTGTCATTTGTGGAGTTTTGAATGATGGCCATTCTGACTGGTGTGAAGTGATACCTCATTGTAGTTTTGATTTGCATTTCTCTGATAATTAGTGATACTGAGCATTTTTTCATGTGCCTATTGATCATTTGTATTTCTTCCTTGGAGAATTGTTGTTTACGAACAACTCATACCAGTCCTTCTCAAACTCTTCCAGAAGATTGAAAAAGAGGGAATATTCCCAAACTCATTCTATGAAGCCACCATCACCCTGATACCAAAACCAGGCAAAGACACCACCAAAAAAGAGAATTATAGACCGGTATCACTGATGAACATAGATGCAAAAATCCTTACCAAAATACTAGCAAATAGAATCCAACAGCACATAAAAAAGATTATCCTACATCATGATCAAGTGGGGTTCATCCCAGGGACACAAGGATGGTTCAACATACGCAAATCAATCAATGTAATAGATCACATCAATAAGAGAAAGGACAAAAATCACAGGATCATCTCAATAGATGCAGAAAAAGCTTTTGACAAACAAACAAAGCATAAATACAAAACAGAAACAGATTCATAGACATAGAATACAAACTTGTGGTTGCCAAGGGGGAGAAGGGTGGGAAGGGACAGATGGGATTTCAAAATTGTAGGAATACATAAACAAGATTATACTGTATAGCACAGGGAAATACACACAAGATCTTATGGTAGCTCACAGAGAAAAAAAAGTGACAATGAATATGTATATGCTCATGTATGACTGAAAAATTGTGCTTTACACTGGAATTTGACACAACATTGTTCAATGATTATAAATCAGTAAAAAATCTTAAGAAAAAGAAAAAGCTTTTGATAAAATTCAACACCCATTTATGATAAAAACTCTCACCAAAGTGGGTATAGAGGGAACATATCTCAACATAATAAAAGCTATATATGACAAACCTACAGCCAGCATAGTACTCAATGGTGAAAAACTCAAAAGCTTCCCACTAAAATCTGGGACAAGACAAGGATGCCCACTATCACCACTCCTATTCAACACAGTCCTGGAAGTCCTAGCCACAGCAATCAGGCAAGAGAGAGAAATAAAAAGGATCCAAATTGGAAAAGAAGACGTAAAAGTGTCACTATATGCAGATGACATGATATATATACAGAAAACCCTAAAAGGTCCACACAAAAACTACTAGAGCTGATTGAAGAATTCAGCAAGGTAGCAGGTTACAAAATTAACGTTCAAAAATCAGTTGCACTTCTTTACACTAATGATGAATCAACAGAAAAAGAAAGTAAAGAAACGATCCCCTTTAAAATAGCACCCAAAGTAATAAAATACCTAGAAGTAAATCTAACCAAGGAGGTGAAAGACGTATACACAGAAAACAATAAAACGCTGATGAAGGAAATTAAAGAAGACTTTAAGAAAAATGGAAAGATATCCCATGCTCCTGGATTGGAAGAATCAATATTGTTAAAATGGTCATAACTGCCCAAGGCAATCTACAGATTTAAAGCAATCCCTATCAAATTCCCCAGGACATATTTCACAGAACTAGAACAAGTCATAATAAAATTTATATGGAACCACAAAAGACCTAGAATTGCCAAAGCGTTACTGCAGAAAAAGAAAGAGGCTAGAGGAATAACTCTCCCAGACTTCAGACAATACTGCAATTTTCTAATATTAATTTAGTTCCTTTCAAGACTTCAGTTTTCTTCAAACATATCATAAGCATTTTTTTGTCTGTTCATATCTATGTCTATTATTATAGCCACTATCCTTTAAATTGTAGGTGACCTTTAGATTTGTTTATATGAAAGATCTCTACAGAAACAACAGATCTCTATAAAATAACAGACTTTATCTCAGGAGGCACATGTGGGAATAGGGCAGGCAAACAAGGAGGGCATTCATTACTTAAATAAACAAGGGAGACTAGTGGAGGAAAGATTTCTGACTTTGAGATCCATGGTGAAGAAAGAAAGTCAGTATGGTTATAGTTTAGTGAGCAAGGAGAAAAATAATGCCTAGATAAATTTGGAGAGGTAGAAATAGGCAAGGCCATGTAGGTTCTTGGAAATCATGGTAATCTTTTGGCTTTGTTTTTTTGGTGAGAGAGAGATAGAGAGATTTAGTGCAATGAAAAGCCATGGATGTGTGTTAACCAAGTGAGTTGCACATAAACTGATTCTGTTTTGGAAAGAATCAGTCCTGGGTGTTATGTAGAACATGGATTCTAAAGGAGAAAGAGATTCAAGTAGACCGATTAAGAGTCCATTGAAGAGGAAATACTTTTGACACGATCAGTTTTACAATGGGTAGCACTATTTGACTACAGTGGAGTCTACTGGAAAACGCAAGGTTAAGAGATCAAGAGAGGATAACTCAGAAAGAAATTCTTTTGGGGCCATATAAAGTTTTAAATGGTTTATCTGACACATTGATGGACATGAAAGGCAGGTATTTCAGTATCAGATTTGGAAAGACAGTGGAAAATTAGCATGGAGATATCACATACAATCTCATTCACATAAAATTTGTACGTAAAAACATTTTACTAGGTAAGCTACTTAAAGAGAATGTATAAATAGAAGACAGGGATAAGGGTTCCTTTATTGTATAATGATAAATTCATTAAGGCAGCATCCTAGAAGACAATGCTTTATGAGCAGAGTTACAGTGTACTAGTGCTTACGTTTTATTTAAAAATATTTTTGAAGTATAATAGAGAAAAAATAATAGAATAATAGTCAGATTTTCAAATTCACTCTGTAATAGTTGAATCAAAATGATACAATGTCTGTGTATGTCAAATTACTGTCTCATTAGGTTTTCTAAGAAAGAATGTTTGATACATTACTAAGTAAGAGCTTTAATGTTTTCCAATAAAAATGAGGAAATGTGTTGCAGAATTATAAAAGCTTCTAAAAACACTGAGGTTACAGTGAAATCAATGTGAAGAATTAACTGCAGGCAGTGTGTTTTATGCTGATACTGCATAGAATATCAATTCTACAACATGCTTCCCAATTACATATTTAGTTTCCTTCGTTGTTTTGAAAACAGCCTCACTATTCAACTTTTGACTATTCTTTCCTTAAACTGTTTGCTCTTAAGGAATGAAGACATTTTGGATTAATTCAATGAACATTAGTCTCAGAACAGCAAGGAGAACTGTTTTGTTTTGTTTTGTTGTTTTGTTACTGGGCATATGTGTTGAAGATGCAAGTTTAGTAGGCACATTTGAACCAGTAAAAGAGGAATCTGCGAGAATAGAATCGGGATGGCACTGATTAAGGAATAATAAGTGTGTCCTTTCCTTTCGAGCTCAGACAAATGAGAGGGAATTGTCAGATCAAATCTGTATAGATCAGAGCTATTGCCCCAAATTAAGTTTTATTAATAGTTTCAAGGACACATACAATCTATGGAAAATATGAAGGAGGGAGAGGTGCAGGGTATTCAGTGCAGCATCTCTGATTCCTACAGGATGCATCTCAAGCCCATGACTAATGAATAGGTGTAAGTAAGATGGGCAGTCACTTGCTTTATAAAACATGGCGTATTTAGGTTATGAAGTATCTACATTTTATACTCATATAGCTTGTGTG
The DNA here is from genome assembly GCF_009834535.1 of Camelus ferus. NCBI lineage: Eukaryota > Metazoa > Chordata > Mammalia > Artiodactyla > Camelidae > Camelus > Camelus ferus. Next base: position 18,872,164 of record NC_045698.1, on the reverse strand, counting down.
ACATTTTCCAGAGAGCATGCCTCATGAATAATAGATTCTTGATTTAATTACCAAAGGCAACCCTAAACCAGATAGTCTCCTAAAGGGTTTTAAAGATGAGTATTCTCGTCCTACTAAATACCATTAGTGTGTGTTTAGAACATCCATTCTTAGTGGGTTAGCAATGAGTATAGATCATGTTCATCTGCCTTCTTTCAACCTAAGGAGTGTCTCTCCAGTAATGCAAAAATATTTTATAGGTGAACTATTTCCTAGTCTACCTACTCTCCTCAGTACGTATCTCCTTACTGAATATTTCTAAGACGTATTTTCATTTCTGTCTTATATTTTGTGCTATATTTTCTACAAAGATTAATCTTACTAGCATCATGAAAATTGATTGGATTTTTGACTTACACAGTTTTTAATAAGAATCTCTTTTGCAATATTTGTTAAACATGATATGTCTTCAGAGTTGTTTTAATATCCTATTGTCAGTGCAGTTACTCTTATTCTTGCAGCAACCACAGTCATTTTAACTTTTTAAATGTGTTGATGTAAGCATTTATTGAATGTTTAATTTTTATAAGGCCAACTTTACTTCCTTTTCTGGACAGTTTTCAGAGGGCTTTCATCAAGTGGTGGCTCTAGTTCAGATCATAAAATATATTCTCATCCTGAAGAATTATCATTTACAAAAGTCTGGTTTTACTTTCATTCTATAAATCAATTTTCAAAGCATTCGTTTATTGTACTGGTTTGTCAGAGAGATTAATGTAGTAATTTCCCTATGCACCAAACTTTACAACTGACTGAGATAGTAATCAAAGAACATTATTCTGTGAATTCTGGATTACATTTGGTTTGTGGACATACAGTATCCCAGTGATAATAGGAAAGAATTTAGGACATTGGGGTCCAGGCGTCACTGTGTTACACAGTCCACGTATATCCAGTGGAGATGACACAGTTTTGCTTCTTTGTTTATTCAAACCCAGTGAGTTGAATAATTGCCATTTAAAAAAATTTGTGATATTCAGGCCACTAGAAAACAATGATAAAAGCCACACTTCTTTGTGATGACCCACTATTACTTACGTTTAATATAGTATTTATACAATTGAACTTCCTTTGCTTGTTTCTTTAAGCCACACAGTCACTGACCTTTAAAGCCATCGGTGACTATATCTGATTCCCTATGCTTGTAATGAATAAGCCCTCTGCCACCACTGTTGACAGCTTTGCTAAAGTTATTATTAAATTAATCTATATAACTACAGTTTGTTTTCTCTTAAACCAATTTCCAGCCATTCCTAGTCTCCTGGAAAATAGCTTTTCTAATGCCTCTATTTATGTTAAGCAAGACTTTTTCATCATGCTGACAACCTTCTAGGAATGTTATTTCAATCCTACTGAGAATCTCCAGACAAGCTCCTAACATACCCACAGAATATTTGAAACAATGGGACTCATGCTTATCAAGTCACCACATATGTTGTTGCCATGGAATTCTTCTGTGGGTATAACAAGTCCTGAGGTTTCTCCCTCTAACTGGGCATCATTAGATTTGAGGGGAATAACTAAGAGTATTACTCTCTTCTGATGAGATGCTCGTTTGGAAATTGCATAGTGGCACCCCTCTCTAGTATTTTAATCCTTTTATGGGTACCTTTTCCATTTGTTATGTGACCCATTTCTATTTATTACTTTTCTTTCCACCCAAAATGATGTGTAAGCATCGTAGGCATGTTATATGCCTATAGAGCTGATAATAAAAGCAGCCTTATTAACACCTGGCCACTCTCAACTCCTGTCTTAGGCAGTTGAGGTATTTGAAAAGTAGAGAACACAGGACAAGCCCTGCTGCTTGGTGATGGAACTGAATGTCCTGAAGGGCTGATGACTCATCCTAAAATACCTTTAGAAATATACACAGTAAATTCAATGACATCAAAATCAGGCCTCAGGCATTCTTTAGATATACAAAAATGTTAAATGGGTCCAGCATCACTGGAGAAGGAATAATGGAAGAAAATTTTTCTAAGATGGAAATATGGAGTGTTTTATATTGCATCCCCCTATTCCTCAATTCCTACCGCTAGATTTTACAAACAATTCCAGTGAGGATCTCGTATTACTCCCTCCCATTCTCAAACTTAGGACATATTCATTTAGATGATTAAACCAACCCATAGAGTCTTTTTAGTAATCCATTTTTTTAAAAAAAATTTATTTATATATTGGGGAGGGGGGAGGTAATTAGGTTATTTATTTATTTCCTGATGGAAGTAGTGGGGAATGAACCCAGGACGTCGTGCATGCTAAGCAGGCATTCTACCACTGAGCTATACCCTCCCCCACCATTTTTAATAACAGGTATTTCAAATGCCTATGGAATAGCGCAATTCTCTGCATGTAATAAGTATTGTGATATGCTCATAAAATTTGTTTCCCTAATTCTTTCACTATAGTAAAACAATGTAAAAAACGTGTAACTTGAACAGAAGAAATATACCTGTGTAGGCCATGTTGACAGAAAATTGCTGTTCTAACCTTTACATGTATTCTCTGATGTTACATTTGTTACATGATTAGCAAAACTAAAATAAGGATTGGTGTCAGGCCTGGATAATTCATATTTGAAACCCTTAGGGCTACCAGTAGAGATGAAGTGGCATGAGCTATGTCATGTCCTAGTCCTAAGGAACTTTAGCCACATCCATTTTCAAGCAATTACTTTTCTGTTGATACTGGATGGATTTCTGGACACATGAGATATTTGTAGGGTTTTAAGGGAATTTATCTCTCAGCTATCAGTGATTGGTGGAACCCCTTATGTCCTTTTCTTTCATAAACCCGAATAGCGCTATAAATCCAACTAGGGCATTCCCTTAGCATTCCATTGTCTGAGTTGCCATCTATTTCTTTTTTTTTTTAATTGTTGTTTAAAGAACAACATTTTATAGTGATTTTAAGTCAAGATTTACATAAAATAAAAGTAAAACCACGCAACTGTTCTTAAGAGCTTGACGATGTCACATGTATAGATACACTCACACACACGTGCATGCACCCACACACACAATTTGCGACCACTTCTCAGAACAAGGGATAGAGTCTCCATCATTTATGAAAGTGCCATTTTTGACTTTTCCAGTCAATATACTGATACTGTGATTTATTTTCACCATAAATAGTTTTGCATGTTTTTGAACTTTGTATAAATGGAATCATACAAGATGTTCATTTGTATGTTTGACTTCTTTTTAGTCACTGTACTGTATTTGAAATTCATACGTGTTGTTTTAATGTGTCAGCATTTTGTTTTTTAATGCTGAGTAGTGTTTGATTGTATGGACATAATAATTTGTTTATCAATTCTATTAATTATCAGATTATTTTGAATAAACATATATAAACACTTTGATACAATAAAAAATTAATATGAACAATACAATATAAATTTTTATACAAGTGTATAAGTGCACATTGTCATATATGGGTACCCACAAAAGAGTAAGTATAATTAGTAGGTCTTAGGATTAAGTGTATAGTTGATTTTATTAAAAACTAGGAAAGAGTTTATCAGATCTGTAAAATAAGGACAAAAATTGGACAGTTTTTTGGACAGCTTATTTTTGTCAGTTTAGTTTTCAATTTCAGGTATTCTATTTCTAATTTTTTCATATTTATAGAGATATGGCCTGTCCTAATACATATACTCTGCAAGTATTTAATTTCAGTCTATGGCTTGATTTTCACTTTCTTTACATTGACTTTTTTTGTGACTTTGTATTTTTTGTTTTGTTTTTAATTAATAGAATTTATTTTTAAAGCAATTTTAAGTTTACCAAAAAACGGATCAGAAAGTAGAGTTCCCGCACCACTTACCTCATATAATTTCCCCTATTATTAACATCATGCAATAGTGTCAAACATTTGTTAAAATTGATGTAACAAATATTGTAATACTGTAATTAACTAAACTCCACAGTTTAGAGTTTACTGTTTGTGCTGTACATTCTTAGGATTTTGGCAAGTGGATAGTGTCTTGGATCCACCATTATTTACTGAGCCCTAAAAAGTCCCATGTGCTCCATCTATTCACCTTTCCCTTACTTCCTCGAGGTTCTACTAAAAGAACAAAGAACCAAAGCAATGAATAAAAATAATTACAAATATGGTAGATATGAAATCAACTACATCAAGAAGCCAAAATACATCTCTATTAATTTCTGTGGATGATGTGAGGTATGGCTGAAGTTTCTTCATTATTAAAATACTGGTATCAGATTGCTTCAGCAAGATTTACTGAGAATTCTTTAACATTGAAATTGCATTGGCACCTTTTTACAGACCCAAATGACTGTATATATGTGGGCTTATTTCTGGATTTTCTATTTATTCTTGTTTTTCTTTCTAATACCTCACTGGCCTCATTGTTGTAGTTATGCAATAAGTTTTGGAATACAGTAATATGAGTTTGATTACTTTATTTTTTTTAAAATTGCCTAGTTCTACTCTAGGTCATTTGCATTCTCAAGTTTAATTTTAAGTTTTCAATTTGTGATTAAAAATATTTGCTGGATTTTGATAAGGATAGCATTGATTCCATATATGACATATGATATAAAATGTTAAAAATATTAAATATATATTTTTGGGGAAGAGGGAGGAAAGACATAGTGCAGATCATACATAAACAGGCTGTGGGCCAGATTAGTACACAGCATAATGTGGTGAATGTTTCAAGTGTACTTTATAAGAGAGATTTATGTTTTTTTAACTGTTTTATTTATTTTCTTGGGGGTAATTAAGTTTGCATATTTCATTTTGAAGGGAGTGCTGGGGATTCATGTGTACTTTAAAAAATGTATATTATGCAGATGTTAGGATCTGTGTTACAGAAATATTATTGTGATTGATTTGGCTAATAGTATTGTCCAGATATCTTGTATCTTTATAGTATTTGCTTTTCTGTTCTATAATTACTAAAATTAGCATATTAAAATATCCAAGTGTAGATATCAGAATGAACTTTATATTGATACAACTAGTTTCATACAGATATATGTATATACATGGATTAGTATACAACCACATAAATTTTTTGCCTATTTTTGACATATATTTGGTTTATGATGTGTGTACAGCATAGTGATTCAGTTTATATATTGAATATATATATTCACATATATTCCTTTTCATACTCTTTTTCATTATAGGATGTTACAAGATAGTGAATATAGTTCCCTGAGCTATACAGGACTTTGCTGTTTATTTATTTTATATATAGTAGTTGGTATCTGCAAAGCCTGAACTCCCAATGTATCCGTCTACCTCCCCTTCCCACCCTGGTAACCTAAGTTTGTTTTCTATGTCTGTGAGTCTATTTCTCTTTTGTAAGTAAATTCATTTGTATCCTCTTCTTAGATTCTACATATAAGTTATATCATATCACATTTGTCTTTCTCTTTCTGGCTTACTTCACTTAGTACGAAAATCTCCACATCTATCCATGTTGCTGCAAGTGGCATTGTTTTTATTATTTTTTATGGTTAAGTAGTATTTCACTGTATCTATATACCACAACTTCTTTATCCAGTCATTTGTTGATAGACATTTAGATTGCTTCCATGTCTTGGCTTCTGTAAACAGTGTTGCTGTGAACACTGGAATGCATGTGTCTTTTCAAATTAGAGTTTCCTCCAGATACACCCATATATAATTTAATTGTTCTATCAGCTGAGCAGTTCTAAAAGTGATACCCCAGCAGAAATCCACAGTAGCAATCTAGCAACTAGATCTTGGTTTCTAATGTCATTCTTCAATAAAAAGAATCAAAGCTTGTTGAAGAAATAGCTGATTGTAGGACTGGGAAAGGAAATACAGAAGATGGTTCTGGAATATCTTGTATTGCCAGAAAATGTGCACACACAGAAACACACAATGAAGTTGAGGGTATAGCAAAAGGACACAATAATTGACTTTAAGGGTTCCCAATGGGCAAAGCTGAAAAAATTGGAGCATTAAAATAAAAAAATCCAAGTCCATGTTGATATTAGTATATAACCAATCATAAATAAGTAAATGGGAGAGAATAAATAAATCTTCCATATAGAGCAACTCAAAATAATGTATGAAGATACTCCTCCTTCAAAGAGGTTAAGCATATTTCCCCATTTCTTAAATGTTGGTAGAATGCAGTGACTTCTTCCCAAAGAATACACTAAACGAAGGGAGAACTTGACAGTGGAGAAACTGGGTAAACACTAAGTGTATTAACTTAACATCAACAGTAATACATCATGTTGAAAGTACCCTTGATATGATGTGATGAAATGACACCTTACCACTGTGGTCTTTTTCTCCAAAACACATAATCCTATACAATCATGGGAAAGAACATCAGATAAATCCCATTAGAGGGCCATACTATAAATACATGGCATAATTCCTCAAAACTTTGGAGGTAATTAAAAACACAGAGAATCCTTGAAACTGTCACAGTATAGAGAAGCCTAAGGGGCACGAGGACTAACTGTAGTTTAGATAAAAGATATTAGGTAAAAAGTAAGGGATTCAGAATAAAATAAAGACTTTAGATAATAATAAGTTGTCAACATTGGTTCATTAGTTGTAAGAAATATGCTATAGTAATATGAGGTAAATAAAACTAGGGGTGAGGTATGTGGGAACTAACTGTAGTATCTTTGTATTTTTTCTGTTAATCAAAAACTACTCTAAGAGCATTATTAACATAATGCACAGTATTAGGTGAACCTATCTATTCTTTGTACATAAATTCTTATTTACTGCTTTAATTACATGTGATCACCTATTCTAAAATATCATTTTCATTATATATCTAATGTATTCATTTCTCATAAGAAATAAAAGCTAATCATTTCCACAATAAAACTCAACTGTGATTTGGATTTGTATACTACTTCTTTTAGTTCTGTGAAATGTGCTTCACGTGTTTTAAAATGTATTATTAGCTCCATGAACAATAATGATTATTATATCTTTCTGAGATAAAGCCCCTTTCATTATGATGAAATATTCCTCTTTATTTCTCAAAGTTTATTTTGTCTGATATTAATACATTCCACATGCTTCCTTACAATTATTATTTGCTATTGTTTTATTTCTTTACTTTAAATGTATCTGTGCTGCTATATTGAAATCATGGCTCTTGTAATCTACATATAGTTAAGTATTTTTTAGTGGATTCTAATAATCTCTGTTACTTGAGGTTTTAGCCCATTATTGTACTGGCCTACTTGTATTACATTTGTTCCTTTATCCCTTCTTTGTTTCCTGCCTTTGTTTATAGAACAATGTTTCTATTTCTCTATGTCTTTCTCCACTAACTAGTATTCCACTTTACTTTCACTATTGTCTTTTCAGTTTTATCTTCTTCTGTTATTTAGCGACTGCTCTAAGGATTATGAAAAGATTATAAGGATAAGATAAATATCCATCCTTAATTTACTTATGTCCAACTGGAATATGATGCCATCACTGCAAAATGTCATAACTTTACAAAAGTACGATTCCATTTACCTTTCACACACTTGACTATTATTGCTATATAATTTACTTTTAGTGTGTTGTATAAACCTCATATTGTATCGATATTATCCTACATTTAAATAGTCAATTGTCTTAAAGGAATATTTTAAAAGTCTCATATTTACCAACTGTATTGCCCTTTCCAAGGTTTCTCATTTCTTTATGTCAAGGATTCAATCTACAATTATTTCTATTCAGCCTAAAGATATTTATTTAGTATTGTTTAAAATGAAATCCTTATTACAGTAAATTCTCTCAGCATTTTTTCTCTCAAAATGTTATTATTTCTTCATTTTTGAAGGTTATTTTTACTGAACAATTCTGGGTTTCATTACCTCTAATGTGAATTCAGTTGTCTTTATTGTTGTATTTTTTTTCCTGAACATATGTTTATTCTTCGGATGCTTTAAAGATCTTTTCTTTCACAATAGGACTAAAACTGATTAAAAATAACAGGAAAACAGGATAGTATATTGTGAATCATTCTTAACAGTTTATTTTTTCTTGTTTATTTCAGATAAAACTACTTATTATCTTTACTTATATCTTTACTTCTCTTCTCCAATTACATGTATGTTTGTTAGTTCATAATCTGAGTTGTTTGTGTTTCTGCTTCCATTGAGATGGGTATATGTATATACATAATATATATAAATACATTATAAACTATATCATATATATAATATTCTCCTGATATTTCAATAATTGATTTATATTACTATATTCTGGGCATCGTAGATAATACAAACTCCTGTCAAGTCTTAATGTTTATATATATACACAGACATACTATATATATATATATATACACACATATATATATATATATATATATGCGCGTATATATAGTATCTATCCACTGGGAGGATTTCTCTTCAACTGTGTCCTTCAAGGATGTCCCGGAAAGGGACTGGGGTGCTGCAGTCCACTTTCCAGTGATGCCTGAATACTATGCAAAATTCTCTTCAAACCTTGCCCAAGACTTTTCTCTTTCTGTCACCTGATAGAAAGAGGTTCTCATGAGGCCATAGGTGCAGACTGGGAGAGAGAAGGCAATGTAGTAGCAGTGGAGACTATGGGCATTTGGGCCCTTCTTCTGGTAATTTAAAAGTTTGTGTTTTCAGGGCATGTCCAGGCCTGATCACATACTACACAGCTTCCATTTGATGATGAAGTGCTGTTGTGCACACTCAACTTTTTGGTTTTATAGGTCAGGTAACATCAGTGGATGATGAGCATCTCAGGTTTATGGTAACTTGGTGCCCCTTGGTTAAGCAGTCAGTTTCTAAAGACTCATAGTAGGCCAAGAGGTTTTTCTCAAAAGGAGATTAATTATCCAAGGAGGATAGCAGGGCTTTGCTCCAAAATTAGGAGAGTCTACACTGAAACTCACCTATAAGGGCTAGTCAAAGGCTCCAACCAGCATCTCTATCTGCCACTGACACTCTAAGCACCTCTGGATGTGGAGGATTATACGGCTAAAGTGGTAGAGCAGCTTGCACACCAGCCCAGACCTGCTTACTGGGACTTTTCAAGTTCTTAGTCCTACTCAAAACCAGCAGCTATTCAGGTAACTGGGTAAATGTATAGGAATAAAACCCCCAAATGAGGAATATGCTGCCTCTAAAATCCAAAGAGGCCCACCAGGCATTGTGCCTCTTTTCTGGCTGAAGCATGGGCCAGCTGTAACAATTTATCCTTTACCACAATGGATTTGGGGACCCACTGACTCAGTATGAGACAAACCTCAGGTAGAAGTCCATCAATCACCTGAATTTCATGCCTCTACTCAGATTGGCATATCATATTGATAGTTTGGGTCTCATGGTATCAATGTAAGTTCAGAACCAGTGTCCAGTATTCCAAAAATGCCCGATTATTTCCTTTTCCCCAGTGTATGGCTACCCTGGTAAAAAGGCATAGGTTTATTTGCGGAAGGCTGAGAAAAAGACTCCAGAGTGCAAATTTTTGGTGTGTGCAGGTGTCCTTCCTCAAGAAGACTTGACATCCTCTTTATTCAAGGCATGTTAGGTCTGGGAATTGATTAAGGGGTCATATTTGTTTTTATGACTCACACTGGTCTTTTGTTCTCTTGATCTTGAACTTTTCCACATTTATAGGTCAAGTGTGAATGTAGTAGTTTTCCTATCTATTTCACTTGTAGGAACACCATAATCAACTAGCCAATGCTATAGGTCTGTGTGAGTCAGGCTACTGACTGCTCCTTTGACTTTGCTGTTCATTATGATAATGCTGCCACCTTTCTTTAGGCAGTTGAGGGCTACACTTGGCCCCTGTCACTCTGGGATCCAATTACTCCCATTGCATTTAGGTTTCTCAATTCAGTGATAACAGTTCCCACTATAACACCTGGCCTATGGAGAAGAGTGATCACAAAACTCTTCAGAGATGCCTGAGCTCCCTTACAAATTTGTTTCTCACAGTAGTGGTGAAAGACATGTCTTCTAAACCCTCTCAGTGTAGGTGAGTAGATCTTAAATGACAAACCTCCTCTAACATTCCAATTTTCCGAAAAACTATTGGTTTGTTTTCTCTGAAAAACCCAGACTAAGAGAGATTTTATTTATGTAAAATATAACTTACATATAACATATATTATTTGTATATTATATGCATATACCCAAAATTACTTCCCTCTCTGTAAATATATGTTATATATAATAAATATATACTTTATTATTATATACAAATATATATTTATATTATTATATAAAAATAAATAATATATGTACAAATAATTAGCTCATGATTATGGAGCCTGGAAAGTCCTAAGATCTGCTGTTGGCAAGCTGGAGACCTAGAATACCGATGAAATATTTCGAGTCCAAATGCTTGAGAACCAGAGAGTCAATGATGTAATTTACAGTCTGAATTGGAGATAGAAGGCAGAAAAAGTAAATTCTCCTTTATTCAGTCTTTTTTGTATTTTGGGCTTCAAAGGATTAGATAAGGCCCATCCACTTAGGGGAAGGACCATCTACTTCACTCAGTCTACAAGGAAAATTGTTCATCTCTTTCAGAAGCATTCCTATAGATACATGCAGAATAATGTTTAAACAAATATCTGGACATTCTGTGGCCCAGTCAAGTTGATATATTAAAAAAACCCATCACAGTTAAAATTTTTAGCCTATTTTGCATATACATGCTTATCTTCTCAAGTTTAAAAAAAATTGTAGCAGAGTAAAACTAAAAATGATACTGTTGGAAAATAATAGTTGGCATTTGAAATATTTATCTAAGATTTACTTTGCTTTCAGTGTATTTCTTGAAGTTTAGAAAAGGCAAACAGTTATTTCCAGGAAGAGGGGACTACTTGCTTCACTGACATATGAAGAAAATAATTACGTTTTGGAACTCTTATTTCTTAAGGCCTTTTATGTGGGCTTTGTTCTATAATATACACAATATTTTTAATATCTACTTTATTTTCACTGATCTTATAAAACTATCAACTTTTGGGTTTATTTTTAAGAGTTTATATTTAGGTTATTGTATAATAGGTTTTACCATTGATTCTATTAATTCTAAGTGTATAACTCAAAACTAATAATGTACACAATAGAGAAATTTAGTATTTTAAGATAATAGTTTTTGTTTTTGCTAGATTGCACCAGAAAATAACTATTGGAAGCTTTCATTCTTAAAATCAAGGTGTAAATTAAAGACATCACTTTAAAATGTGTTTGATTTTGTGTAAAATAATTCTTTTAAAATGGCATTTTTCTAGACTCCTAGCTATTTTGAATGAGTAGAAATTCATTCAGAAGTAAATTGTCTCCATTGGTATTTGAATCTAAGTAAGATGTAGAATCAGATCTAATTTAGTGTGATAGATACAGAATTAGTTCCCTGAACATTTCATTATATCACAATAGAATGTTAAATAAAATATTTATTAAATGTGAAAAATAAAGGTATAATATACTAATCTATTATAATATTATGATAATTATGTTAAACATATGGAAAATAATGGAGAGGAATACAGAAAAATTAAAACTAACTTTTATTTTTGTGTATATATATACATACATATACATATACATATATATGTCTAAAATTTCCACTGAAATTTTCTAACAGTACAAACTTGTTCCTGCTTTTTATTTTGGCTACTTATTAATAATTTCCATAATATAAGCATAAGATGGGGCCCCTGACATACTACACAATCTTTGCTCCACACCATTTAATATTCCACAATTTTCAAAAAATTGCATCATTATCCCTGGATTATCTTTGTTTCAGTCTGAAACTACATTTGATGATATTGACAATTGACCAATCTCTCATGTTCCCTTTTCTGTGTACAAATGTAAGAACAGTAGAGTATACACTGTGGGAGACATTGTGTAGTTTATTTCCTCCATTGCTCTTGACTAGTTTTGTTTACTTTTCTTTTCTTTTATTGAGAAATTAACAAAAATCTATTCATAAAATGTATAAAATATGTACAACTTAAAAATAAAGAGAAATTTTAAAACTGTATAGTTGCTTTCAATACTATATACCTGTTGACAGTATTTTTATGAAAAATAAAGATGTAAGAAGGTGAAATTATGCACAATATACCATATTTTGACATAATATCTCACTTAAATGATTAACCCAACAGTATATATGTAGGTCATAACTTTAATGGCTGTAGATAGCAGCATTGTATACATTCGAACCACATTAATAAGGTGAACATTTTAGTTGTTTCCACATTTTTTGCCAAAGTAAGTAAAGCTTCTAATACATATAAATTCTCTACCATCTATTTTTATCCTCTTCTAATTTTTTACTTTCATTAAAGCATCTTTTCTTTTTATCCTCTTAGAATAAAAGTACTAGTAACACAAAGATACATGTACAAAAATAGTTTGAAAAAAGTATTTGAAAAATGCAGTCATTAAAATAATGTATTTACATATAGAGATTTCTAATATGTAATTTTAGTAAAAAAGGCAGGTTTTATATTATTGATGGTCTGATTTTTCTAATAATCACTGACAATTAAATGCATATGTATATGTAAAAACATATTGTTAAAAAAGAGGAAATATTTTGTTTTTTAGGAAAGATGTATTGAAACTAACAATTTTATATATACATGTATACTATATCAATATTTTATATATATATATATATACACACACACACATATCTATATATATATATCAATCGTTCTCTTTTGGATTTTACATTTCAGTGGGCACAAAAAATAATTTAACCAAATGGGATGAATATCAGGATAGGATAGTGAAATGTGCTTTATAATTACACAGCAGATATATTAATTCTCATCTAGAGAGTCAGGGAAGGCATCCCTAAGAAGGAATTTTTAAAACGAGATTTGATACATATTTAGTTAGGGGAAATGCAGAGAAGAAGGGTGTTAAAGGGTGAAGAAAACATCTGCAAACATCAGGTGTGAAAGCTTGAACAGGCCTTCTGAGAAATGAGGAAAATAAAAGGAGGCAAAAGAAAATAATTAGTATGTAGAGTGTATAGCAAAGAGGATAAAGGTGGCAGAGATGCATCTGGAGATGAGAAGAAGATTAGGGGTGATGCATAAATAAAGCTATAGGGTCCAAGCAATTAGAATAACAATAAAATGATTCTTTTAAAAAAGAATAGTATCCCCTTTTAATAGAAGCCACATAAATTCACACACACACACACACACACACATTGCCCAATATAACAGAAATTTGATAAGACTAACCCTGGTTTGTAAGACATTAGATTCATGATTTTTATGCACTGTACTTGGTTGAAGATTTTTTAAGCTAAAAGTAACATGACTAGGTTTGTGATGTGGAAAAATAAACTTCTTTAGTAAGAAAAATGGTTTGGAGTAGAGCAAGAGGGAGGTAGGCATCAATTAGGAGACTGCTGCAGTGGTCCAGATAAGACTGATCAATAAAACTAGGGTGCAGCCAGAGAGGTGGAGACAGATGAATGAGGAAGATTACTTCAGAAAAGAAAAGGCTGCATATGGTTACTTGAACATCGGGCTTAAAAGTGAGGAACGAGTGAAATATGAATCCCAAGTCTGAAATTTTGGCTACCATAAAAAAATAGATTAAAACAGTCAAATAATTCAGAGATGAAATGGGACACCAAAGAAATAGGCGTAGCCAGCATGTAATGGGAATTGCTATGTATTTGATGGAAGACAACAGAGCAGGTATAGGCTAGTAAAGTACTCAAGTTTCAGAATAGTCTTAGGCTTGCAAAAATGCTAGGATTTTTTCAAATTCACAATTTCTATGAATACATGATCCACTTGTCTGTTTTAAATACTCAATGAACAACCTTCTATACTAAGATTTTACTTTTAAGATGGAAAAGAGTCAGAAGACATTTATGAAAAAAATTCTAAAATTTTCATCAAACTATATGGCCAATGGAGAAATCCTGTGTGTTTTATATCACTTGAAATTTCAAATCAGTCTATAAAATACATCAATTTCTAAAAAAAATGAAAATATCGTGATTGAAATAGTACCCTCCCAAAGTCATACAGAGAATGATCTCTGAGGTTAAAATTCTCTTTCTCTGAGTGGTCTCCCTGATGACAGACAGAGCCTGTGCATCTGCAAACAATACTATCCTGAAGGGAGATAAAATCATTTTAAAATTACAGTATTTATCCTAATCTTATCATTATAATAAGGTCAGAGATTCCTCACATCATCTCTTTGAGTTTAGTGATTTTAAATATAATCAAAAAGATATTAATATTTTACACTTAAGAACTAGATTAATAGGTTTTTTATTGTTAATGTACTAGAGGTTCAAATTTTGGTAGCATTCTATTCAAAAATATCTTGGAAACACTGTGTTTTGGAAAAGAGATTTTTATCTTTATTTTATTTAAATTTTAATCCCTTAAAATGTGTGTTTAAAATTTTTGAGAATGATGAAGTTGAACTGCTCAATTTCTCCAAAGTGAAAAATAAGGTAACCATTGCAGTCATTGTTCCTGTTATGTCACATGGAGATAAACTGGTATTTGCCAAAATTATTTTTTCTATAACAACAATGCATATTTACAGAACTCTTCTTTTCTACCTCTCTGAAGCTTCACACTGACCAAGATAAAGGAGACGGAAATTTAAAATACATATTAACAGGAGATGGGGCTGGCAGTCTGTTCGTAATAGATGAAAACACAGGAGATATTCATGCTGCAAAGAAATTAGACAGAGAAGAAAAGTCCCTGTACATTCTTCGTGCCAAGGCTATAGACAGAAAGACTGGACGGCAGGTGGAACCTGAATCTGAATTTATCATTAAGATCCATGATATCAACGACAATGAACCAAAATTCACAAAAGACATATACACTGCCAGTGTTCCTGAAATGTCTGGAGTTGGTAGGTATATGCTAATCCATGTAAACTAACTTTTAATTTTTTTTTTTTTTTTGCTAAGATACTTATTATGAACATACAGTTATGAGACACGGCCTCTCAAGATAAGAACTGTAACTGAAAACTACTATTTAGTGTTAGCCATCTGACGTCTAATAATTTTCAATGTATGTTTCTTAACATTTCCTGCTATTTTGTAACTGGTATCTAAGGTAATTACTGAGAACAATTACTCCATTGCAGTTCAACCAACGTCTTCACCTCAATTCAACTATCATTCAAATGGCAGTCAAGTTTAATGTATTTTTGCTTTAAATGAAAGGAATACCAAATAGTGTCAGCAGTTTTGGACAGTTTTGCTTGCATTATTTTGCATAATAACAACTAATGCTTGCACTTGACAAATTTCTTTTGATGGTCTCATTTGATCATTGAAACAACTTAACATGGGAAGCATGGCAAATAGAACTTTAAATCCCCATTCTGTTAATTAGGAACCCTGGATTCAGAAAGATTAAGCAACTGAATTAAGATCAAATAACCTGGTATCATAACAACAATATTCCAAGTCTTTTTTATGTTATTCTAGTTATATTCTACCCATTAATGGTTTATCGTGAAGTCTACAAATAATTGGTTCATTTTTTAAAGCTGCCAGTGATTTTAGATACTATTTGTTATTATGAAATGTTTTTATGAAATGTTTTAATGTGACTACATTTAGCTATACATACACGAAGGGTTTAGCTTTGTTAATGAGACAATAAGAACTGACTCTTAAGTCATAACACATTTCTAAAACTATCCAGTGATATACACTTACATTTTGGGATATATTTGGGATATAATATAGTATATTATAACCCAAATATGCAACCAATTTTCAAAATTCGGTATTTAGTTGAATATTCTTTTAAAGTCAGTTTTAAATATATAACTTTGACATTATTGCAATTAATATAAGTATCAGTCTCAAATAATTTCTTTATGAGGATAAACAAACATATCCACCTATACTGAGTGATGACGCTAAATGTTTCTTAACTATGTATGACATCTAGCCAGAAGATCCAAGAGTCTGTAAAGTTATTTACAGACTCCAAACTCAAATGAAATCACATGTCTGAGCAAAGTGCCATTCTGCCTTTTGAGGTATTCGTTCCAATAATATGAAAGGGACTTACCAAATTAGACAAGAGTCCTATGAAACCATAAAGTCTAGGATGAAATATGAGTGGTTGTGTTTTCTTTAATATTTTAAAATATCTGTTAGCCTCGTAAAGTTCCATGAAAAGTACTGAATTGGTGCATTATAGGTCGACCAGTGGGCTAATGTAGATGTATACTTTGTCTGTGGGCTTACATCTCAGATGAAGTTACATCTAAAATTATGCTCTTCATTTCTGCTCCCTTTGATGAGCAGTCTAAAGTAGTTTGGTTTTCCAGTTAAAACCCTTTAACCATCACAAAACATTATTGATTTTTTTCTTGTATATATGTCATTTTGTCAGATACTTTGACACAACAGTATAAAAATTTTCACTTATCCTTCTCCAAAAATGTTTGATATACCTATAGGAGTAA
Organism: Camelus ferus; assembly: GCF_009834535.1. Classification (NCBI taxonomy): domain Eukaryota; kingdom Metazoa; phylum Chordata; class Mammalia; order Artiodactyla; family Camelidae; genus Camelus; species Camelus ferus. Next base: position 18,855,635 of record NC_045698.1, on the reverse strand, counting down.
AAATTAAAATTAAAAATTCTAATTAAGATGACAGAGATATTTTAATATGATAAATTTTGATAATAATTGATTTAAATTTGAATAACTTTTTAAATTTTTCAAAGCATTACTTCAGTTTTAAAACCATAGTATTTATTTATCAGAGCTTCTATTTGAACTCAAATAACCTGTATTTTCTGCTATATTATTTTGTGTTATTTAATAGAATATTATCTCTCACTCAGAATATTCTTATAATCTACCTACCTAATTCAAATAGTCTTTCTCATCTGAAATACTAATACAATCTAGATTCTATTAATATTATCAAATGTGTAATAAAATCAGAACTGCACTAAGCATTTCTCTATTTTTTAAAAACATTTTGCTTATTCAATACCTACTTTAAAATACAGAATACATAAGTTTATACATGGGAAAAGGCTTACAGATCATTTTTCCAAAAAATCCTTCATATAAGGCAATCTGTATTTCATTTATATAAACTTTAAATTGTAGGCAGTACAATCTCTGATTATTGCAGAATTGTAGACCTTAAATGTGAGAACCTGGGCCACTGCCAACTGCATTTCTTGCATGTCTACAAATTTCAAGAAAACTGAGAATAGTATATGAGAAGCAGCTATATGGCTCTGGTTGCAGATTTTGGTACTAATAAATAAAGATTTAAGAACTATAGGTAAATCTTGATCCTATTTATAGAAGATGGTTATTATTCCTTATTAGTAATATTGGCATTACTGCACTAATTGATTGTGTATCTATTTTTAAAAATAAACGTACATATTTATAAATATAATATGTATATGTGAAAGATACTACACTTAATTTAGTTACCTATTTTAGTAAGTAAAAAGTATCCCAGAATATATAGTGGCAACTTATTATTATACTAGTTTTAAAAAGAAAAAAATAGTTAATAAAATGTAAAGATGGCTGGATAATTTTTATACCTCACTATTTTTCTCCACTGTAAAATAGTGATGGTTATTATGCAAAATTAGTTTGGAAAACTTCTAAGTTTATAGGATTCTTAGTGACTCCTCAAAAAGCAACATTTTTATTTTATTCTTTTAATTCAAATTTCTCTCTTAGTAAAATAAATCCACATAAGTGTAAGGTAAGGGGGAAACTGCATTTTACTATAAGATTACATTAGATTTTAGATCCATTGTATGTATGTGTGTGTGTGTGTGTGTGTGTATAATTTCTAAATAAAAAGTAGATGTATTTATATCCTGAAATTTTATTGTTCTTTTGTAACTCTCCTACCTGATTTAAAGGAAAATAAAGATGAACTTATTATACTTTTATATATTTTTCTCTGCTTTTACCTATGGAAATAACCATTTACAGAGAAATGTAACAGTTGAACTTAGGAATTTGTCAGGCTATGTATAATCCATATATTAACATTCAAAGCCCATGAACAATCTCATAATAAAGAATTTTTCTAAATGAAGTAATAATGTACAATGATTTAATTCTAAAGTTATTATCATTATATTAGTGATTTTAATTTACATCAAAGAATTGAGAAACTACTATTATTAACTTTGGGGGTAAATGAAGTCTAATGGAATAAAATACAAATTCTTTATTCTCATTTTACCCTTCTTTCCAATGTTACCCTTCAGTGTTCTCCTTTATCCTGTCCCCGTCTCCTTGGTTATTTTTGTCTTAACACATTTGTGTTTTCTTTTTCTCTTTTACCATATCCTCTTCTTGCTTTCTCCTCTGCCCCTGATTCTTTCTGTCAAAATCATAAGTATCATATGTCATATTTCATTTTGGTTCTCTGGATCATGTGTCCCTCCCTCTTTTTAGTTAAAATCAAATGACTGAAATTAACTCTTGAAATCTGAAACACATTAAGCCTCTTCTGATCAGAACACATAATCTGGGTGATATATGAGGATACAGAGTGAAAGAAAATGGCATAAACTTTGATTTAGATATTTACAGCAGATGCCTACTTTTTTATGTTTTCCATTTTTTGTGGTCATTATACTGTAAGTAAAGATTATCTATCAACTTTCTATATGTCCATGCATTCATCTCCCTCAAGGCAAATTCCTATTGTGTAATTTTGGTGATTTCTCATTAACTGGAAATTTCCCCTAACTTTGCAAAAACTTACCCAGTTCCCCTCCCACGCCATCCCCTCAATAAGGAGTCTGTCTGTAGATATTCACAGATCACACAAATACTCACAATAAATGCTTCATGTCCTAATCTAGGCTCTTTCTTAGAGGTTCACTGCCTGTACATTCAGTAACATGTTCAATTATATGTCCAGACAGGACATTTAGCACACTGTTTAGAATGAAGCTTCTTTTTTCAAACTAGTTAGGTCAAATCCCAGTCTATCACCTACTAAATGTGTGATTATGATCAACCTCTGTATGCCCCAAGGTCTACATCCCAGGTTTATCATGAGGATAAAAAAATGATTAAAATCAAGTGCTAAGAATTCTGCCTAGTCTACATTAAACATACTGTAAATGTTAGATCTTGTAATGACTTTGCGCTAGAAATTCTGCTGGGCTTTAGAGATAAAATGGTGAACAAAAGCAGACATGGCCCCTGCGTTTGGGGAGTTTATATCACACAACACAAAACCAACAAATAAATGACTTAAATTTATCATTTCAGCATCACTATATTTCAGTTGACATTGTTTAATAAAAAAGTAAAATTCTTATTTTAAATTATTTGGGAATACATGAAACATATATAGCTCAGAAAATTTAGAGGGATATAAAAATCAAAGTGGTATATTCCCTTTTAGTCTGTCTTTATAAACAAATATTTATAAAATTAGTACAAAAACACATAAACCACTTCCTGTCTAATTTTATTACTAAATAGTACTAACTGTGTAATGTCATTATATTTATGAAAAAAAATCCATTCCCTAAAGCTGAACACACTAGATATCTCTCTTTTCCTCATTTTGCTATTATGAATAACCATGTCAGTGACATGCTGTCAGTATTTATTATTGCTTAACAACATTCCTAATTATTACCATGATTCTGAAAGGGGAGGGGCAGTATTTTACACGGGTGTTTGTAGCATGTCAGGCACCTTATGGGATTGATTTCTATTCTTTATTGTTTTTTAGGTCAAGTATTTTGGGGTAAGTTCAAGTTCACATACCCATTATAAAGAGCAAATGATCAAACCAAATTTAACAACAAAAATAATATTAAAAGTGTCAGAAAAAGTACAGAGGAGTGCTGTTACCTGTGCACATTATGAAAGGATAGCCACAGTAAAAGAAAAATGAATCTGGAGCAAAAGAAATGCCATAAAGTTGATGAATTAACCACTTGCATTTAGCATCTTGCTTAATAATTTATATTTCAAATAATCCTCAACTATGAAAATAATTCTTAATCTAACTAATATAGGTTCACATAGTTATATGTTATATAAAAATAAATATCAATCAGAAAATCACTTTAGTAGAATTTCTGAACATTATTTTGGGGTGGAAATAACTTTATGAATTTTGCTTTGGTCTAACTTAGACATGAATGGATGTTTTTTAAATGATAAAAGAGTACACCTGGGACCAACCGAGTAAATTGTAGTGTGTCCTCTCACAGGACATATCAATTTGGTTGCAGCTGAAGAAACAGAGGCCTCAGGAGGAAGAGCTCAAATTCTTGCGCTAATTTTGAGAAAACATAAAAAAGACTTGCTAAATTCATGTATTGGTATTCAAACACATTGATGAAAAACAAAGCTGTTAGTTTAACCTTAATGTGCAACGTACTGATTTTTAGAATCTGCATGAGTGTATACATGCAAATTTTGAGAAACGTTCACTACAACTCAATTAGACGAACCATGAATGTGTAATAGATGCGGGGCATTAAAGTAGGTGACAGAGCCAATATGGAAATCACCCTTCCAAAATAATTTTAAAATCTATGTAAGAATCAGAGTCAACAATTTGAAAAATTCTGTGTAATATACTGGAAAATGTCCTACAAACTCATTTTACACAAGCACTACATGGTAGGCTTTAGTTAACGGTAGTTTTACAGTCGTGCTTTAAATATTTGTAGAGTTCTAGAAAATAAAAGTCCATAAATATATTATATCTTGTATAAATATCTATTTTTATATAAAGTATACACTGTGTATATATACATTATATTTAGCTCCTGAAGCTAGCTCCTTTAAAGCTCTCTTATCTTTTAAAAAATAATGTGTGAGAAAGTTAAGGAAAAATAGTTTAATATTTGCAAAATAAAATTAAACAAAGAATAATGTTAAACTATAGTATTGCATGTGACACAATTATAAACTCTTAACTTTGGGGGGTATATTTGCTGACTTACATATGTGTAGCAAATAATAATACATAGCATGTCAGTAGGTACAATTATATATGACTATGTTAAGTACACTTCAAAGAGAGGCACAGACACTCAATAGTCATATATATCTTGCACACCAAAAATTTTGGCAGTCAATTTTATATCTTTTGTTTGTTTCTTCATAAAAACAGAGCCTCTATTTTCACTCAACTTACAGTATATAGTTAATTTATCAGAATAAAAAGCAGCAGGAGTGCTTTCAAGGTTGAGTTTATCTTTGAATATATATTTCCAGTTAGCAATAAATGCATTAATTAAAAATTGCACATGCATTGTATATTCAGTGAAAAAGTGCTGTCCATCACAGTATTTTCAACCAATTAACGGAGCAGTGCATTTATCTTATTACATTCATCCTTATGATAAAATTTGTTTTTGGATTTTTTTTTAGATAGCTCAAACAATATTATTAAGGAGTATTTAAATTAAAAATAATAAAAGAGATAAGTGATATTTTTTGAGTAATATAATTAAAACAAATTTCTTGAAATTTATACCATGGACTAACACACCACACTCCCAGTAATATATTTTCAGAAAGATAGCTTCAAATTTATACGTATTTAAGTGTCTGTGTTTGGGTGGGATTCATGTAGGTACATCTGTCATACAAGTGACTGCAACAGATGCTGATGATGCCAACTATGGAAATAGTGCGAAAGTGGTCTACAGCATATTACAAGGACAGCCATATTTTTCAGTGGACCCAGAATCAGGTAACAACATATAATAGTTGGTATCTTTCTCATTACATAATACATCTGGATGCATTATTAATTTCTATATTTAAAAAGCTATCTATTAAGCATATCATGTTTTACTTATTCCTTATAGTTATTCCATGGAAACAAAAGCAAATTTCCTATTGTTTGAAAATATTTGAATCCTTAGCTCTTTAGATCACTATTTATTAAGTTTAAATTTATGACACTAAATACAAAATTTTAGAGTCAATAAATTATATGTCTTAGGAAATACTCCATACCTGAAGAATGTGACCATTGTCAAAATTAAACAAGCTTATTCATCTAAAGACTTTTGACTGAGGCTGAGTTTTTAAATCAAATGGATAATTAAATTGATTTAGCAAAATTCATTCCCTGAACAATAGCCCATGGAAGAATTTTTTTTTTTTTCTGTTCTGTGAGTTATGTTAAATTGGTTATGGAGTGAAAGACTTATTGAGGTACACTGGCATGTTATCATCTGTTTGTTCTGGTTAACTTCTGTAAAATGGATCTTGCATGGCTTAATTTTAAAAGTCAGTGAATAAGTTGTAAAATATCTTTCTACTTTTTCCAAAAGGTATAATAAAAACTGCATTACCAGACATGAGCAGAGAAAACAGAGAGCAGTACCAAGTGGTCATACAAGCCAAAGACATGGGTGGCCAGATGGGAGGCCTTTCTGGAACCACCACAGTGAACATCACTCTGACAGATGTCAACAACAATCCTCCTCGATTTCCCCAGAGTAAGGAAGGTTTCAGTAATCTCAGTGGAGAGCTTCTCAAACACGTTATGAACAGTCTAACACTTTTACTAGTATTTTCACTACTGATTTATGCATAAAGACAAATCTACAACCCCTCCCCCCACAGAATATGACAATTTCCCACATATTAAAAGTGACTTTCATCATTTTTATCATGATCACTCTCATCATTGAGTAGGTAGTGGAGAAAACAAGGAAATGAGGTTCTTTTTGGCAACTTTAGTCTTCTTCTAACTTTTGAAGAGTTATAACACTTTCTAGACTACCTATCCCAATATTTCCTATGATCATCTGGCTCTTTTTCTTATCTCTTTCCTAGTTAGGAGTGTAGACTCCCAAGTCTGACTTTAATCTGGCTTTAAATCTCACGTCTGTCACTTGTCTTGCCTAAGCTCTCTTGTTTGTACTTAACAATTATAATCTCTTATTTATTCAGTTCTAAAACACAGGCTTGTTGATGTTTTAACATCTCTGAAATCAGATACTACATTAAAATCAATATATTGATTTAATTAGCCACATTTCTCTCCTTAGTGGCCCATAGTATCATGGTATGCCTTGGTTGTGGTGACATCTCAGATATGTTAAAGTTTGCTAGTATCTGCCATCTACTGGTGAAGATTGAATCAGTCAATAGCCTTTCAGTTGTCACCATTTGGGGCATGTATGTTAAACGATGAATTCGTTGCATGCCATGAGATCCTACAAAAACAGACTCTCATCATCTGCTGAAAATGTTTCCATTTTGCAGCAAGTATAAGTTTCAGGGGCTCTATCTTGGAATACCTAGTTAAGGGAAGGGCCCTCAAACTTAAATTTATAGCATTGATTCCAACAGAGAAAAGCATTTTCTCAGGCTAATCAAATTTGAAATACTTGATGATACAGCTCCGGATGGTGGACATATGATAAATGTTAAAAAAATAAAGTTTTCTGAGAATATGAATAATAAGCCTAATTAAATAAATCTAAACTTTGCATTCCATTTCCTTAAATATAAACTGAAAGAATATGATTTGATGCATTAAATGACCTGTCACTCTATTATTCTATGATCTACTATAATCTTAGCAGAAAGTTTGAAACTGTAACAGCAATAGTAAAAATGTCCTTGAAGTAAGAAGTGGGATGAGCATATTCAAGACATAATTTCATGTAATCTTCATAACAAACCTAAGAGTTAATTGCTCTCATTTTATATTATAGATGTGGAAATCAAGGGTTAGAGAATTTAACTAACTTGCCCAGTGATGAGAATTCAAATTCAGGGTAGTTTGATTTAGAAGTCCATCTTCTTAATCACCAAGCAAATTGGAAAGAGAATAGACTTTGAAGTCAGAGAGACTTAGTTTTGCCTTCTGCTTTCCCCAATTTTATGGGATGATTTCCTTGAGCCCTATCTCTGAGGTCCTATGAGGACTAATATTAGATTAAATAAATTAACAGGGATGGCCACTGGCCTTATGTAGATTTCAGCACATTTGAAAAACATTTCTAACTTTCATTAACATTTTTTTGTAATAGTTTCCTATCATCTCTTGAATAAATAATCACAAACTAAAACGTTTTCATGAACAGCAAAATGCAATATAATGATTAGCTGAAATTGCAGGAAACATAACATTTATATCCCAGTTAAAGACTTAAACAAGCAAAAAAAGATGAAGTTGCTGTGTATGGATTTATTTTTTTTCCATTCTTGAGTTAGAATATAGGAATAAATACATGTTACTTAAATTATTTAGTATATGTAAAACTGCAATGACAACGTTGAAAGTTCCAGACAAGCAGTAAATTATTGTTTTACTTGCCCTCTTAAGTCAGAAGTTCTGGATTCTAATATCAGGACTACCATCTATTATCTAAATAACCTTGAGACATTCACTTAATCTTCCTGGAACATATATTTCTCATTTACAAAATGAGAGTGTTCTGCCTTTATAAATTATTTTTCCAGCTTAATAAATTTATAATTTTGACAGCTTACAATTCAATATGATGAAAAACTCAATTCGAAATTTATTTATTTATGTGAAAAAGGCAGAGGAAATGAAAGATTTTGTTATCTAAAGATGCAATGTCAAAACAGCTGTGATTTAATTTTCAGGTACGTATCAATTTCATTCTCCTGAGTCTGTACCTCTTGGAACTCATCTTGGAAGGATAAAAGCCAATGACCCTGATGTGGGGGAAAATGCTGAGATGGAATACAGCATTGCTGAAGGAGATGGAGCAGACATGTTCGATGTCATCACTGACAAGGATACACAGGAAGGGATTATAACTGTCAAACAGGTTTCTTCTCACTGTCTTCATTTTTTCATTGAGTGCTTTATAGTTTATTTTTGCTTTTCAGGGAAGAAAAGCCTAGGATTTATTTCTCTCATCCTTAACATGCTGTCTACCCTTCATCTAAGTGGGAAAGTTGTGATTTCATTCCAAATAAGCTAGGCATCTTCATCATTGACACTTACAAACTGTTATAAAACCTTAACTATTTGTGCTTATAGTAGACAACAATCAAACTAGGATTAGATAATCTTGAAAGTTTTTGTTTTATATTTCTCCATGGCAGAAAAAATAGGCATGCAAACATCACATTATTTCATGCACTTTTCAAAATATTTAAATTGTTAAGTGTTATGGTCTATTCAAATAGATGAAGGCTGGAGATGCTATGTGTTTTACTGTTGAATTTCTTGATTTTTAATGCATGTAGGAGAACACAATAAAATGTAACATAGAATAATCTAGCTAAATATTGAAATTTCCCTGCTTTCATTCACATCTTGCTTTCCACAGTGTTCAGTTTAATGAAAATTTTTTTTCTTTTTAAAACACCAGTTTTAGAAATGTAAGGGCTAAGGAAGAAACATATAAATAGTTTACTGAATCTCAACTTTATATGCTGATTTTAAGTTTGTATAACCTTAATAATAACAATAATAGAAATAAATTAATAAGCTATGTATTTATTAGATAATACTTCATTTAGCTATGACCACCAAAATGTAAAATGCATTACTAAGTGGGAATCAACCTTATAGTGTTTACTACTTATATTAAATTACTCCTTATAAATAAATGTAAGGCAAAACAAATTTTTACTAATTTATTTGATATGAGGCAATAAGTGGGAAAGTTATTCAGTCAGAATTATTGGTATTGTTATGAGAGGTGGTTATTAAATTTTGAAACAGTCTTCCATTGTTATGTCTGCTCTGTTATACTAATTTTTCTTATTTCCTTCAACTTCAGAATTTAGATTTTGAAAACAAAATGCTGTACACTTTAAGAGTGGATGCAAGTAACACTCATCCTGATCCACGATTCCTACACCTGGGACCTTTTAAAGACACAGCTGTGGTCAAAATATCTGTGGAAGACATAGACGAGCCTCCTGTGTTCACTAAAATTTTTTACTTGATAGAAGTCGATGAAGATGTTAAGGAGGGCAGCATCATTGGACAGGTTACAGCATATGACCCAGATGCCATGAACAATTTAATAAAGTAAGTACTTTGAGAAAACCTAAGTTTGCAGAAAAATAATAATCTTCTAGCTATTTACAAGCTGCATGAAAAGAAAAAAAAAAAAAGGTTCAACATATGATCAAGTACAGTAATAAGACCAAACACTTCTATGGCACAGACTCTAGTCGGGCTGTATTCTAAGTGCTCTGGAAATATTATTTCATTTGACTCTTATCACACTCTACAAGGTAGTTCCTATTATATCTTTCTGCAGATAAGACTAAGACACTGAACATTTAAATAACTTGCCAAATAGTCACTAGCAAAGCTTGGTTTGAGAATCAGGCTGTCTGGCTCCAGAGTCCATAATTTTAATCCCTTAGCTATTGATGTGTTTCTTGTCTCATTGTCCTTCTTGGATAAATCGCAGTTCATGTAATAAGTGATCTAAACAAATAAATTAGAACAAATACTCTACTTGAAAAGCTATTAAGAGATACCTTGAAAATTGTTGAAATATCTTCTTTTGAAAATAGTCACTAGGCATACTGAATATCAAAATTTTGGAGAAACAAAATGTCGATTACCTTCTAATAACACAGAGGATTGGTAAAGAGAGTAATGATACTTGAGAATGGTAAAACTATTAAAAATTAATATAGTATTGAATACTATAGGGTAATACTTTCCCAAAATTTGAATATTGTAGTAATTTCAAAGCTTTCAAATATGCCAGAAATATTTAAATAATTTCTATACATGGTGATTAAGGAGAATATAAATACAGTTGTGACATAAATAGATGAATAGGATGGGTGGATGAAGATGGATAGCTATATCAATGAAGACACAGAGGCTAAAGAGACAGATAACATATTGACATACTGTCTATTAATGGGTGGCTAGTAAGATGCCTAAAATTCTGCTTTTTTTAAATTTAACTTTTAATTAAGGAAAATATATGGTTAAATTATTATTGGGAATGCCCAAATTTCCTAGAATTTATGTCATACTATCACACATAAAAAAATTAATGAGCACAATACTGAATATATAATTATTAAATTTAGTTTAAGATGTAATTACTCCTCAAGTGTTAATTTACAAAGCAACATTTGTTGCTCTAAATATATTCTAATGAATATTTCATTTGTTGGTTGATTAATATATTATAAAAATAATGGTTCATAAAATTTTAATCTGCAGTTAATACTCAGAGTTTAGCTTGAAATATTTGGTTAGTGTTAGGTTAATTAGAATGAAATTCACTTAACTTTCTCTTTTTAATAAATGTCTGGGTTCAAATTATATATTTTATATATTGTTCAACATTAATTTAAAAACATGAGTTATGATAATCCCAATGCACAGAAAATTATTTTACTCTCACAATTTTGTATCAGCATACATAAAATATATTAATTTAAAATCCACAAATTGTATTAAACAAAACTCCTAAAATGAAAATGAAATGAATAAGTAATCTAGTTTTCTAGTAGTAAAAAAAATATATATATATGTGTGTGTGTATATATATATATATTTTTTGCATTTATAGACTAATTTGACTGGCATCAGTGGTACAAAGCTGAGACCGAAGAACAAAATTATATAAAAAGCAAACTATGTCCCTCAAAATTTGGTCTAGTTTTTCTTCATCTAATCTGTTGCCCACAATAGAACTGTTGCCCAGTTTTACTGAGATATAACTGACATTCAGTAACGTAAAAGTTTGAAGTGCACAGCATAATGATTTGACTGACTTACATACATCATTAAATGATTACTATAATAAGTTTAGTGAACATCCATCATCTCATATAAATACAAAATTAAAGAAACAGAAAAATGTTTTTCTTGTGATGAGAACATTTAGGACTTACACTTTTGACAATTTCCACATATAACATATAGCAGTGTTAATTATATTTATCATGTTGTACATTATATCACCAGTACTTATTTATCTTAATTTGTTGATCTCTTAAGTACAAACAGCTTTTAGCAACCCAGTATTTTTACTCCCCACCCCTCCATGTTTACTGTATATGACATCATCTTTTGTAACTTTAAGTTTTGTGTATCACTTAACTACTTATTGTGTATGTAGATGATTTTACTACTTTTGTCTTTTAACCTTCCTACTAGCTTTACATGTGATTTACCACCTTTATTGTATACTTGTCTTTACCAATGAGATTTTGCCTTTTGTAATGTTCATATTTCTAGTTCTGGCCTTTTCCTTTTTACTTAGACAAGTCCCTTTAAATTTTCTTATAAAGCTGGTTTGGTAGTGCTGAATTCTTTAGTTTTTGCTCGCCCGTAAAACTTTTGACGTCTCTCTCAAATTTGAATAAAAACCTTGCCAGGTAGAGTATTCTTGATGGTAGGTTTTTCTCTTTATCACTTTAAATATATTGTGTCCCTCCCTCTGGCCTGCAGAGTTTATGTTGCAAAGTTGATTGATAGCTTTATGGGAGTTCCTTTGTATGGAACTTGTTTTTCCTTTTCCTTGCTGGTTTTTTTTTTTTTTTTTTTAATTTTTAAAATTTTTATTGAAGTGTAGTTGATTTACAGTGTTAGTTTCAGGTGTACAGCAAAGAGATTCAGTTAGACATAATCTTTGCTGCTTTTAATATTCTCTCTTTATCTTTAATTTTTGCCATTTTAATTAAAATATGTCTTGGTGTGGTCCACTTTGAGATTAGTCTATTTTGGACTCTGTACTTCCTGGCTTGGATGCCTGTTTCCTTTCTCAGGTTCAGGAAATTTTGAATATATTATTCTATATACAATGTGCATTTCTGCACTCATAGAGAACTTTTCAGCCATGTTTTGTGGTTTTATGTCTACATATCAAGAACATATTTTATATTTTTTATTGCTTTATTACCCTGGCAAATACCACCAGAACAATGTTAAATAGAACTGACAAGAGCAGAAGTTCTTGCCTTCTTCCTTGTCTTATGAAGAAAACAGGTTTTCATCACTAAATATGATGCTATTTCTGCTTTTGTATTTAAAGTATGTTTCTTATAAGAAGGATACAGTTATGTTTTGCTTCACTGCACAATCTAACATGCTGTGACTTTTGACTGTGATGTTTAGACCATGTACATTTAAAGTGACTATTGATACTGTTTAGTTTATCATATTGCTATTTGTTTTATTACTGTTCTTTTTTCTCCTTCTTAATTTTTGCCTTATTTGAATTAATACTTTATATTATTTTGCACTCCTTTTATTTCCTTATTCTTATGCTATCGTTATTTTTTGCTGGGTATAGAATTTTAAATTGATAGTAGTTGTTTTCTCTAGTTGTAATAGTAAAGATTTTGCACTGTCTTTATCTACTTTCCTTTTTGTAAATTAGTTTTTCCTTATGATGCATTTAAATTCAGTCACCAGTTTTAAGCAATTTGATTATTATGTGATTTTCTTTAATATGCTTCATATATTTTGTACTTGAAGTTATTAACCTTCTTGGATCTGTGCGTTTATGGCTTGTCTCAAACTTGGGAAATTTTCAACCACTGCTTCTTCAGTATTTTTTGCCCTACCTTCCTCTCTTTCAAATCATTTAATTTTAATTATGTTAAGTCTCTTGAAAGTGTAACAGCTCACTGGTGCTGTTTATTTATTTATTTTTTAGCCTTATTTTTCCCCTCTTAGTCATTTTAAATAGTTCCCATCCATCTTACTTTTCAAGTTTAATCATCTTTTTTTCCTGAAATATTTAACCTGCTTTAATTCCATCCAAGTATAATTTTTAACTGTAGTAGTAGACTGTAGTTTCTTCTCTAGAAGTTCTGTGAAGGACACTATCTATCTACATCTATATCTATATCTATATACCTATATATATTTATCTATCTATATTATTTCCTTATTCTTTCTTCTAAGTAAACATATAGAGCTATTTAAAATAACATCTTAAATATCATTTTCAGATAACTGTCAACTGCATCATTTCTGGGTTAGTTTCAATCGACAGATTTTTCTTTTCAGTCACATTTCCTGTTTTTTGCATGCCTATGATTTGTGATTGGATGATAAATACTGTGTTTTTACTGTGTTTAGTGTGGGACAGCTTTGCATTTTCATAAATACTCTTGAGCTGTGTTTAGATGTGTGGCTAAGTTACTTGAAACAGCTTAATCCTTTTGACCCTTGCTTTAGCAGCCTTTTGTCTAGAACTAATTTTTCTCCAGAAGTCAGGTATGAGATTTCTGAATAATCTACCAAAGCCCAATGAGTTATGGGTTTTTCTACTTTGGCTGGTGGGAACTAGAACTGTTTCAGATGCATGCCAGTTCAGTGTTGCTCCCTCAGGCCCTTACAGTTGGTTATATCTGTGGCTTCATTTTATCTGCTCCCATGCATGTTCTGATCAGTACTCAGCTGAAGGGTTGAGTAGAGTCCTCTTTAAATTGCTGTAGTTCTCTCTCCGTGAAGCTCTATCCTCTGAAGTTCTCTGCCCAGCAAATTTTAGCTACCTTGGTCTCCCTGGACTCTCAGCACCATTTCCTGAACTCAGGGGTTTGACAGACTCCATCTGGGCTCCCACTTCCTGCATTATACTCTACAAACCCTCTCAAGGAGCAGTCAGTTTTAGGAATCACATTGTTTCTTCCTCTTTTTCTCAGAAATTACCCTCTCTGTCTCCTGATATCTAATGCTGCAAAAATAGTTTCATATATTTCAACTAGTTTTTAGTGGCTTATTTTGGGGGGGGGGATGGTAAATCCAACCCCTTTTATTTTATATTTGAAGAGGATATTCAAAATATCATTTCAAACATGTTTTTGATTATATAACTGTAGCCATTTATTTTAGAGAAAATGGATTGCACAGGTAATTTTGTAGCAAATAAGACATGTGTAATTCTCCCCTTAGTAGATACTCCAGTGCTATTTTATTCTACTTGCATCAAATATTTCAACTTTCAATTTATTAATTTCCAATTTTTTATTAAGTAGAGCTTATATAATACACATATAGGTTTATGTATTTTATCAATTATGAATATTTGCTAATGTCATTAAACTTCTTAATAAACTTCCATTGTACAGATAACATACTAAAATGTAGGTAATGCATCACTGATGAGAATTACATTTTTTGGTGTGTGTATATATACCTCCTTCCCTGTATCTGATAATTTCCTTAGGATGTAATTTTAAGAGAAAAAATTTTTAGTCAAAGACTAACAGTAAAACTTGCAATCTTACTTTACGGTATATAAAAGTGGCTGGTACATTTTTAAGTTTATAGCTCTCCCAGAAATACTTGCTTTTTACAGGGTACTCAAGTCTTGAAAAAACAATGCGCAGCAGTTTTACCTATAAAATCTCAAGAATTATAACAAAGGGAGGAAAAATATTTGGAGAACAAATGAATCTCAAATTATATTCCTAAAATTATACTGCCAAGTCTGCCAAAATACAAGGCAATGCTTGAAAATATAATACATAAGCTTATTTCTGTTAGTATAAAAATGTATAGAAAAAAAAGCTTTAGATTTTCAATTGTAATTGTGAAAAACCATCAATAATTCAACAAGGAGACAACATTGGAATATTTTATTCTTGTTTGCTCTGATAGCATTTAGGACGATGACTGATCCCCAGAACATAAACAGGCTATGATAAGCATCATGGAGAAATATTTTCCAGGGAAAATTTGGGAAGTAATCTTCACCACACCCCCCGACCAAGTAAATCTGTTCATCACATTTTCTGACATACATCTGCCACTTGCAACATGAGATTATGGTTACAATTAGCAGCTGTTGTCAGCTCTGCTTCACCTCATTAGTAATCATGGATTTCCCAAGTTATAGGGTTGATTATAGCTTTACAGGTTCTGAAATAACATGCTGCCTCATTTCACACCTATTTTATGCTCAACATATTTAAAGTTCAACAAATTTTAGAAGAAATCATTTTTACTGAAATCAAATAGAGAAGTAAGTACAAAACAAACTTGCTGGTGAGAAATTCAGTTTATGCCACAATACAATGTACATGATTCCACCATAAGCTGGAATAACTAAGTGCCTTTGTATATATCAGTACTTTCTTAATATTTGCTTGATTTTATTACAGAGAGTAAAATAATAGTAATTTTAAAATCATGTCACTAATAGTTGCAAAAAAAATAAAAAGGCTTCTTGAACTTTTAGTTCAAGCATTATATAGCCATATTCCCTTTTTAAAGGGGAATGACGATTTCATATTTCATAGCTATAAAAGTATTTCTGGAAAGCAGTAGCTGGAAATGAATAAGCAGACTCATGGCCTAATTGTACTGACTTAGTGGAAGATGTAGCTGAAATTCAGGAAATAAAAAGGAAAAGGAATGCCATCTTTGACAAACTCCTGCATATTACTGATTCATTCTGGTGTCTGTAATTTAATACACATATTTTCTCATAGTAGGTGAAAATACAGGGATCCACAATGTGTTTGATTCTTAATAGTAGAACATTAAAAACAAAACAAAACAGAAACTAGAACCAGAGTTCACCTGCCAGTTTAGCTCTCTTGCAATCTTTTTACATTGTCATTTTTACTGCCTATATGATTGGATCCTGTCTCTGCAAAAGGTATTCATTGAAAAAATTAGCCAATAATCTTTTGAAAAAATATATTGTTCAAAATTCAATGTAATGAGATCAATAAAATGTTGTTTTAATAAGCCATTTGCTGGTACATGGAGATAGCTTTGTCCTGCATTAAGTGTTCATCAGCCTCTTTCTGGTCATTTGTTGCAATCCAGTGTATTTATTATTAATAGGTAAACCAGAACATCCTATTCTGTGTTGAAAATAGAACACTGGTTGCTATATAAAAGAAAATTATTTCTGAGCTCTGAAAAACTGCAAGACATCATTTGCAGTAGAGCAAATTTCTGAATATAGATCCGGAAGTTTACAGTGTTACTGTTAAAGTGAACTATTAATAAATCATCAAAGCGATTCTCCTTCATGAATTCTTAACTTGAAAACAGTTCCTTTCAAAGTTGAACCTAAGAGTAGGGCAGCCAAAAACACCAACCTACTTTAATCCCACATAAGCTCCAAGTGAGTCAAAGCTAGATTTGCATAATGTTACAATTGTTCACTATTCCTCAATCATAGAAACCCCCAAACTAATCTCTAGGGCAAGTAGCAATGAGCACAAAGCAATTTTTATTTTCCTCTTTGGTCTTTGATGCAAATGGCAGGAAGAAATCCAACATCTATTCAGTAATAAGCAGATAATGGTTAACTATTGACCTTTCAACAATGGAGATAAAGATATACAACTAAATATTATTAATTGAGTTCCATTCAGCACATAGTTTCATTCTTTGTGTTCCTTTTAGGATTATGTGTACTCAAAATCAGAATTTGGTGTAGATACTTTAGGAAAAAAATTTTAATGGTCCAGTGACTTTGTTAGCCCACATTAGGAATTAAACTGTAGGAAGATTGAAACCTAGAGATAGGAAACACTATATTTTGTTTCATTTTAGCATTATTTAGGCAATAGAAATTAAAAAGAGAAAATTTCATTATGATTTTCATCCTTGATTTTAGTACATTAATGGATTATTTTAAAGATAAGAACTATCTCAGATCCTTGTCTGACAATTTCTTAGTTAAAACCCAACATAACTTTTGCTTCTGGAAATATATGTATATACACACCATTATGCATTTTAATAATTTTTATACCCAAGTTTCTAAATTATCCTCTATTTACTTAGGATTTTGCACCCCAGAAAGATGGTTACTCTTGGACAGTGACCGTATGTCATTTGAGTTTTTTAAAAATCCCCTCTTTTTCAGAACAAGCATGTAGAAAAAATTATAATCACAATTACTGCAAAAGTGGTGGAATACTACCTTTTCCATGTAGCTTCACTGTCCACTGCATAACATTTCCAAAGGACAACAAGAAGGTGACTGAGCTGGTTTCATATTTATGGGAGTAAAGTACAGAAAGAAATCCGAGACCAACTATGCAAAAGTTTTAGCGATTCTACCTTTAAGATGAAACCCAATATATATATTTTCCACATGCCCAAAGACTCACTTTGAAGCAGTATTTATGAGTCAAAAACAATAATTTCATAAAGTTTAGTAGAAAATAAATTAGGTAAGCACATAATATACTATATAAAATTGTTAAAATTATTTTTGAAACCTGAGTTTACTAATGGATCCCTTAAGTTAAGCAAAGTTCTTTTAACAATAGACTGTTACATGTTCTTTATTAAAATGACCCACAAAAAAAATCACAGAATTTGGATAAATGTATTTTCATACAATATTTTAAAAATTGCCAATGTTTCACCATGTTTAGAAACCTAAATATCTATTTCTTATTTTTGTCAAAATCAGTGCCTGATAGTGGATATATCACAGATTTATAACAGAAGTTAATTCCTTAGTTCACCAGATTAAAAAGAAGTTCATTTACTAAGTGTCTTTAATAGATACCCAGAAAAGTAAGGATGATACCAGATGCTAATTAGTTGTTCTCTGTCATTATTGTTCCTTTAACTGTCCTTATTCTAACCAGCTTGTCCCATGCTATGCAAAGCCTTGTCTATGGACTTTACTACTGGGATTCACCTAACAGTCTGTTAGAAATGCAGAATGACCATTCCCACACTAGACCTACTGAATCAGTATCTGTTTTTACCAAGAGTCCCATGTGATTCATATAAACAATAACGTTTGAGACACACTAAGTGTCCCATGTGGCTCAATTAAACACTCCGCAGCAGAAACCTTAAACATGCAAGAACGGTAGCTAGTACAGCCTATCATGGCCTGATGCAACTAAAGGATTTTCATACAAGCTAGAATTTTACTTTTCTGCTTCTTCTTCCACTTTTAAGAGTTCTTATGATGAGTTTAGGCCCATGTACACAATCAAGATTAATCTCAAATCTCAGTATCTTTAGCTTTAATCATACCTGCAAAGTTACTTTTACCACATGAAGTAACATATTCACAGGTTCCAGGGATTAGGAAATGGACGTTCTTTGGAGGGGGGTGGGCAATATTTTGCCAACTACTGAATGGTACAAAGTTTATGGTGACATCTTTCACATTCAGCCTTGATGAGAAAGAGTCACGTAATTCTGCAGACCTTTGTCACTTCAGTTTTTATCTGAAATAGGTTGAAGGGAGAGATTGGAGGAAGACCTCTGATTCAGCTGAGATGATCCTTGAAGAGAACCATTGAAGAGCCATGTATTTTACAACAGCTTCTGCATATTCACTTATAATCATAAGGACTCTATGGATACATGCTTTTATGTGTTTTTTCAACTTAATTTCCATTTAAGCCAATGCAAATGATAAATAAAGTGACAATTAAAAATCTCACTTAAAATCTCCCACAAGGATTTACAAGTATAAATAATGACTCCAAAGCACATATAATCATAGAATAGTAATAATGAAAATGGTCAAATTTATCAAATTGTCTAAATGAGAATTACATTATATCAGAAAATGCAGTATTTTACTTGTCACATTTATCAGACCATTGTGTGAACTACCTGTAACTTTAAGATATGGCAGATGAACTATAATGTTAAAACAAGGCCTAGACTTATGAGTCTTTTCTGCTAGATACTCTGTTGATCGGCATACTGATATGGACCGGATTTTCAGTATTCACTCAGAAAATGGCTCTATTTTCACTTTGAAGCCTCTTGACCGGGAATCAACTCCTTGGCACAACATCACTATTACAGCCACAGAAATAAGTAAGTTGGAAATACATCTATCTGAACACGTTATTTTTCTCCAAAGTAGTAAAATAATAGCTTTAAGTAGGCTTGTTTTCTTGACTGGAATGATTTTACTAATATAGCAAGGTCTGAGAGAAATGATTTAGAGTGTGGATTTTTCAATTATTTTAATGATTATCAAATATTCATTTATTTTAAACTTGATTTCCTTTTATACCCTACTGCAGGATAAAAATATAATTTAACCTCATCCAAATAGGCAGTCTAAGAAAATTATCTCTTATAAATAATATTCATTCTCAATTATATTCTCCTCTTTTTATCATGCTTTTCATCTGAACCACATAAGAAGCTGAGATATCCATCAGCAACCCAATCAAGACGTGAATACCACAGAAATGATCTGTTGCTAAGTTACAAATGGGGCAAATAGTATCACCACTACTCTGTAAATGAGACTGAAATCTCCCACATGTTCTTTCTGCAGATAACTCAAAGCAAAGTAGCCACATTCCTGTCTTCATCAGAATTCTAGATATAAATGACCATGCTCCGGAATTTGCCATGTACTATGAAACATTTGTTTGTGAAAATGCAAAACCTGGGCAGGTAAGTTATTATAAACTTAAAAAAAAGTTTCTCTTCACAAAGGCAGATGACATTGCATTAATTTACTTGCGCAATTTTTTTTTCATGCAAACTATTCTCAGTCCTCCTTGTCACTTGTTTATGTCCTCTTACCAAAAAGCTCACAATGATCTTAAAAAGATGACTTTTTAACTTGGTTTTTATATCATTAATATAATAGGAAAATTATAATATATGTTTTACTTCACATACCAGTTACATAATCAATCTCATATATATTAAAAACTTCCTACCTGGATTAATAATTATACTGATACTGAGTTATAATCATGAATAGAATGAAAATGCATTATTAAATAAAACATGAAGTATGAAAATAAGTGTTTAATGTTAATATAAAGGAAATCATAATAATTGTTTCATTGATTGTATCTTCCCACTTTCAGTTATTCAATCAAGATACTTCGGTTTGATACAGGTTGTATTTTGCTTGTGATTTTTCAACATTAGTATTAGTGAGATAAAGAAAGATTGTACAAGAGTTACAAAGTCCTCTTATAAAGTAATATTTCAGATATATCTAAAGTAATTTTAAGAAAATGCAGAGTATGTTCATGTGTACATTAATATAGTATTTAACAAATGGCAGTAACTATACAAATCTTACTGAAAGAAATTTTAACCAGTTATTTAGATGTTTCTTTAAGGAAAAAGTAGTCAGCTGCTAAGAATCATATATAATTCTATCATCTTTTTAATATAGAAAATGAAGTGAAATACAGTCTTTCATCTATTCTAGTAGACATTATAATGGAGCGAATATTCCTGTCCCCCCAAAATTAATACGTTGAAGTCCTGTTCCCCAATACGACTGTATCTGGAGGTAGGGTCTCTAAGGAAGCAGTTAAGGTTAAATGAAGGCACAATGTGGGGCTCTGATCTGACAGGATAAGTGTCCCTTAAAGAAGAGACACCAGAGAGATCACTATGTCTTTACAAACACTCAAAGCAGAAGGCAGCTGTCTGGAAGCCAGGGAGAGACCTCGCACCAGAAGCCCACCGTGCCGATACCCTGATCAGCACTTCCAACCTCCAGAACTGGGAGGAAATACATTTCTGCTATTTAAGATATCCAGTTCTGTGGTATTTTGTTACCGTAGCTCAAGCAGGCTAAGACAGAGATGCATATCACATTCCACTGACAGACAGAGAAATACAAATGAAGTTTTTATTTTCTTTTCACCTGCACAGAATCACTACACAGTTATTTGGATTAAAAATTGCTTTCCTTTTTTCACTTTGTAACATGTAATGGGAATACGCTCAGTTCAGTGAATGATTATCTTTAACTTGATGCTTACTTTTCATAGCAAAGCTACACATTAGTTACCTTATTCAACTACACATTTATTAATGGAAATTTGGTTTACCAACAAAACGTTACTCTAGCAGACAGCCCTACAGTGAGCATTATAATACACTTATAGTCATATATGACCTGGTACCATTTTTCTTTGATATACTCCTCAAAGTAGAAATAAATTTTATCCATAAATATTCATCAGTGCTTCTAAATTGCTCTCCAGATACGTTCTGTATCTGTATTGGTTAGTAATAACTTCCACCAATTGTAGATAATTGCTCACTTATTAGGCAACACTAGGTTTTAAATATCTACCAATACTCAATATCTCGTGATAATATTAACATGAATTCCTCCAAAATTATTGGAGCTGAACATTTTTTCATAATTTTGGCCATTTTTAAAAAGTCTTCACAGCCATATTAGTTTTCTAAGGCTACCATGGCAAATTACCACAAACTAGTTAGCTTAAAGCAACAGAAATATATTCTTCCCCACAGTTCAGGAGGTGAGAAGTCCAGAATCATTGTGTCAGCAGGTCCATGGCCTTTCAAAAGACTCTAGGGGAGGATCCTTCACTGCCACTTCCTAGCCTCTGTGGTTGTTGGCAATTCTTGGCATTCCTTGGTTTGTGGACCTAGATTACTCCAATCTCTATTTCCATTGTTATATGACATTCTTTCTGTATCTCTCTTTGTGTCATATAATGAAAGGATCAATGTTGTTTATGTTTAAAATATTACTAAATATTAGCTATGTTATTGCTATTCTAGAATAGAAGTTTGAGCAAGAATATTAGATCTTATGTGAATTTTTCAATGTCATGCTCCAATCTTCTGAGAAGAAAAAGTGTATCAAGTTTGTATTAATTATGCACTTTCAGAAACACTGTATAAAGAAACATAAAGTTACATGTCATTTTATCAGTAAAATGAATGAAATTATATAGTTAATATCAAGTTAAAGAGGAAAATGTATTGACTAGTGAGTATGCAGACTGGGATGGCCATAGAAGGTGCACAACAACCAAAGCAATGGATGCATTAAACTACAATGAAATTCCAGTAATTCTTCATCATAGAATGTGGAGTATTATACCTCAAAAAAGTGGTGCAACTATTTGTTTTTGTAGAAGAGAAATTTGAAAGTCATGATAATTAAATGACTGTGATTACAAATCACACAGATGGCAGACCCAGGACTAGAAAACAGGCACCCTGATGTGTAGCTTTGTGTTCTATCCATGATAAAATGTTCAATGGAATTTTTCTGCCCAACCTGTCATTTCTGCTCTATCTTCACACTATGGCACAACTCTGACCTACAGCGAGCACAGCTGAGAGGTGCTATAATTTCTCAAGTTGAAGAATGATTTTACAAAAT
Organism: Camelus ferus; assembly: GCF_009834535.1. Taxonomy (NCBI): domain Eukaryota; kingdom Metazoa; phylum Chordata; class Mammalia; order Artiodactyla; family Camelidae; genus Camelus; species Camelus ferus. The sequence goes on along the minus strand of NC_045698.1, from coordinate 18,833,184 downwards.
GTTAGAAGAATTTATTTTTACATTCTTCTAAATTTTGTGAATACTACTAAAAAGAAAAGCAAACAATTTGAATAAAGTATGCAATGTGATTATAATTATGGTGCCCCATAGCTTTAAAATCTTCTGCTTTCTGATATTATGCAGAATATTGCTTATTTTTCCAAAACTCTATTTATAGTTTCCTTTATCTCTAGGAGTGGTTGTGCTAAGCATTTTTTTTTAATGCATCTGTTATGTTCTCTGCCTTTGAAGCAATCATTATCTAGTGGAGGCATTAGATTGGTAACCAAATAACAAAGCAGACTGGTAATATATATTAACAATGTTAAAAGAAGATAGACATTGGAATGATCAATGTTTTCCGTAAGGCTGGATGCTATAGTGGCCAGGACTCAGACAACGATTCATACAGGTCCTCTGCAAACTGACACTAGATAGGTGTTTTTCATTCCTCATTAAATAAGTTACATTAGACAGAACTATAAAAAGCCTTGGAAAAATTTTCTGAAAGTGGCATATTTTTTGTTTATTTCATTTCAGTGATATACTTAAAGCACAAACGCTGATTTAAAATGTCTTGTAATAGCAAGAGTTGCTTTCTGTTGTGCTTAAATTAATTAATTTTCATTTGGTTTTAGTTGATTCAGACTGTCAGTGTCATGGACAAAGATGACCCTCCCCGAGGCCACAAATTCTTCTTTGAACCAGTGCCTGAATTTCCCCTCAATCCAAACTTCACCATTGTAGATAATAAAGGTATGGAACATTTTTAAAGCCAAATATTAAGAAATCCCAAGAGGCAAAATTTAAGAACTAGTCTGATTTTTTGTTTTTTCCCCACCTTTTTATTTCCCAGACAATACAGCGGGCATCATGACTCGAAAAGATGGGTACAGCCGCAACAAAATGAGCACCTACCTACTGCCCATTTTGATCTTTGACAATGACTATCCAATTCAAAGCAGCACTGGCACACTCACCATTCGTGTGTGCGCCTGTGACAGTCAAGGCAACATGCAGTCCTGCAACGCCGAAGCCTTGGTCCTCTCTGCCGGCCTGAGCACGGGGGCCCTCATCGCCATCCTTCTCTGTGTCATCATACTGCTTGGTAAGCTGTGTCCCTGAATGATATGCACCCCCAAGCTATGCTCATTCAACTCATGGAATTCTCTCCCTCACGACCCAGTACTGAAGAGCACTCTTCTTTATAGATAAAGATTGAACTCTTTCAACTTTGTATTAAAATAGTTCTTTCAATTAAAAAATAAAATTGAGTTTCTGACTGCATGGGGATAGGTCTAGCTCTCAAGAGACCAAAAACCAAGATATAATAGCTAATGTTATATAGGTATATTTTACAATATATTTTATATTTATAGTGTTTTGTGTTAACACGGTCACATTTCAATGGACATTTCATCTAATAATTGATTGAATTTTCATAGCAACCGTATAAGGTAAATACTTTTATTCTTCTACAGAAAGGTCAAATAACTTACACAAAGTCACTCATTTAGAGGGCATTTAAACTAGCATTCAAACCCAGACTGTTCTATTCTAGAATTCTCCTTTATAACCATTATCCTTAATACAAAAGACTACTTTACACATAATATTCCTAACAAATACCAAGCTATGTATATCAGACATAGAATTGGCCAATGCACTTAAGTTGTCACAGTAAGGTAATTTTTTTTTCCATAAAATGTGTTAAGTGTAGGTCCAGTATACAAAATTAAAAGTTTAAATTCATTTAAAAAATTATCACTATGGCATTGTGGTCATACCTAGTCCAGCAATGTTTCATAATGGAGTCATGCTTCCAATTGCAAATGTTTTATTTGAGCATGCCCTAACAGGACAATGATTTAATTCAATTAAACAGTTGTTCCACTGTAAAACATTCCCCCAAAACTTGTTTCCATCAAATATTCATCCAAAATGAATGCTTAGGGCAGGAGAGCTGGCCAAATTTATGTTCCAATGCTCATATGTTTTGGCTCCTTTTCATTGAAAATCCTTTCAAGCTATCTGGATGAAATCCCTTTGGCCAGATATTCTTGCAGGACTTCAGTGGGGAACTGATGAAAGTGAGGGGAAAACATTTGTTTCATTTAAGATGATCCAACTATTTAAAAGAACATTTTTTCAGGGTGGTTTAGAACATAGACACTACTACCATAACCTTCAGCAGTCTGCATCTCCACCTGCTGCTAGAAAGTTCAACTCCTCTGTAAAATATTTTTGTATCCCCAGGGAGATTAAATTCTGGCTTATCCTTTTAGCTAAGTGTTACTGATACCATATTGCTTTATTTGCTCAAATAGTTCTACTTTTCTAATTTAAAACAACATAGAACTATGCATATTTCAAAATTAATTTTTAAATTTTAATATTAATACAATAACACGCACATAAAGACATGCATGCATACATGGAGGAACAAAATCCACCCCTCCGAAATAAGTTTAGATAGTATAACATTATCCAACTAAATTGTATTATATTTTTCTCTATGCTGAAATCCTTAGAAGGCTTCTTTCATTCTGAAAAGTCTGCCATCTTTCTGCCCTGAGTAATATAGAAGGCATACATTTCTTTTATTGTATCTTCCCAATTTATTTGCCTAAATGTGGAATGATTTTCTATTATTTTAGTTAAAATGGGTTCTAACTCATAGAGTTTCATCATAAAAGCTCCTTAAACATCCTTGCTGCTATTCAAGTCTTTATACTAATGGCTGGACACAGTTACTATATTTCTGTAGTTAGCAGAGTCTGCTCTTTGCAAGGTGGTAATATAGCACGGAAAATAATATTTTAGACCTACCCTGTTACAGTTTGAAAAATGTGGTTCTTAGTTCATATCCATGTTACAAGGCAAAGTAGAGGATGAAAACCTAGGGCAGGGCTTTTTAATCTTTTTGGTTCCTTGGACACCTTTGGTAATCAGATACAGCTTATGGACCTATTTAGAATAATAATTTAAATTTATAAAAATAAGACATGTAACACAAAAGGAAATATGTTTGTCCAAATTAAACAAAAAACAAAAAGGGAGACAAGCTTGATTACTGTTACATGTGCCTTGTTCTAGTGCAAGTCTAATGATCCCTCGAGATGTCCTAACCATAATGCAATATAAAGTACCTGTAATTTCTGTTGGCTTAATAGTCACACATACTGGTACTATCACTACAGTTTATCCTGATATTCATTACAGAAAAAAAATGCTAAAACTCAGGTTACAGATTAGTGAAAACAGTGATGCACTTTTTTCAGTTTCTTGTTTAGCCTCTCTAAATACTATTCACATATCCCAGATTAAAAACCTCAGTTGAGGGAAAAGAAGCAGATAATTTGACCTGGCAAAGGAGAAAACACTGAGGCCAGGTTCTAGGGACCATTTGTGAAAGTCTGTAAACCTTTTATTAGTTAAGAAACCCTTAAAACAATTTGACTTTATGGTTGTTCTTCTATGCAAAAAAACAGTAGAGAATTTATAAATTAGTTCATTCAATGTTAAACTTACTGTATGGTTCACTAGATTGGTGAATTTCATATTTATGTTGGACTTAATTAACTTATGTTCGATCTTTAGTAGGTGAGAGTATAGATATATCTCATTTTTAATGCATAGTTTTAAGAAATGTCTCCAACATAACTCAGCATTCAATGTCAACTCTTGGGAAGTTAGTGAAGATAATTCTAATAAAATTTTTGTATTCTTTCTACCAACTAGTAGGAAGTGAGAAAAGTTTGTTGGCCAATATGACAACAGCACTGGACAGGACTTTAGTGTAGTTATAGAGGCCTATACTTACAACTTACAACTTAAGGATGAGTTTGAGTTTGAATTTTATATTGTAGCCTATAGAGTTATATTTCATATTTTAAGCAGACTTTCAAAACCAGATCAATAAAAAAATTTAGCTAAACAGATATGACATATGGGAATAGATGAGATCAACAGCATATATATATATATATATATATATATATGCATAACACATGTGTAATATATACACATAACATACATACACATATACATACAACCTATGCATATAATGCAAATATGTATATATGCATATATGTGAGTAATGTTTTACATGTATTCTCTTGAGTCATTAAGAAAATATTAAATTGGTGCTCATTTTCTCTTGGGATAATAATGTAGCTTTAGAATTTTAGTATTTTGAAACAAACATGCATTGGGGAAGAATGAATGATTATATACTTACAGTTGACTAAATGCATTGGCCATAGTTGAATAAAGTTTTTCAATGCCAGAGCCCCATAAGAAATTGAGTCTTAAAAGTAAACAAATGGCACTATACTATCTGCTTCTTTATCAATACAGTGCATCCAGTCATTGGCCTAAGTCATTGTGAATCTGTATAGGATAGTTACTTTTTATATCCAAATGAATGTAATGCCTCTTACACCACAAACACAGAAGTGTGTTACATTTAATTTAAGCCTGAATCATGGAATCCCACAATTTTCTCTCTGTCCCTTTTTTGTTGTTATTTTTATTTGTTTGTTTTTGTTAATAGTTTTAGTTGTGCTGTTTGCTGCATTGAAGAGGCAAAGAAAAAAGGAACCTCTGATAATTTCAAAAGATGATGTTCGGGACAACATCGTGACCTACAATGATGAAGGCGGTGGGGAAGAAGATACCCAAGCGTTTGACATTGGCACATTAAGGAATCCAGAAGCTAGAGAAGACAGTAAACTTAGGAGGGACGTAATGCCTGAAACAATTTTTCAGATCAGGAGGACTGTGCCTCTGTGGGAAAACATTGATGTACAAGATTTTATTCATCGGAGATTAAAAGAAAATGACTCCGACCCAAGTGCACCTCCTTATGATTCACTGGCAACATATGCCTATGAAGGGAATGATTCCATAGCAGATTCACTCAGTTCTTTGGAATCTCTCACAGCAGATTGTAATCAAGATTACGATTACCTTAGCGACTGGGGGCCTCGTTTTAAAAAACTTGCTGATATGTATGGGGGTGACGATAGTGACCGAGATTAAGAGTATGGTATGACTTCATAGATGTCAGTGGAAGTACTCTCTTTGTTACTAGATGGAGTGGATTCTCTTCCTTGGAGGAAATTTTTTTAAAAATCAAAATTACAAACAATACGTAGGTGTTGTCTTAGTAAGGGTTTGCTTAATCAGTAAGTTTCTGTGAATGAATACGAATGACATAGATCTTAAAAAGTAATAATAACCAGTTCACCCTCTTTGCCTAACAATCTCTGAAGGAAAGTATATCACATCAATAATCAATAAGAATCCATAAAAGGCTTTTTGTGCCTTTTCTTAGATATAAGAACTTTATAAATGTTTTCTTAACTGACTTAGTCACCTTTACTATTTAATGAAACATTGTGCAAGCGCTTTGTAAATTAATATGAAAAAATATATCCCTAAAGAAATAGGAATGACTATTACTGCCATATTTATTTAGTTGAAGAATGTCTTTGTGTTAATTCATTCATATTTTTATAAATGTATATTTATATTTTTGTATTTTTATGAAATAAAATAGTATTTATAAAAATAAATTTCATTTTATTTAATTCCTAGAAGCAGCTCTGATCTCACTTGTAACATTTTTTAAACATCTTTAAAAGTAAAACATGATTTACTCAGGGAAAAAGCAGCTAAATTACAGCATGTAATTTGGAACTAGAAGGCGACAGGACTATAAAGGAGCTTTAGAGCAAATTGTGATTTTCTGCTACAACTACTCAAATATGGACAAATGTTTATCAAACCACTGATGTTTACCCATTGATAAGGATGTGAGACACATTTGGAATATAAACTATTATAAATTTACTTGTGAATAATTAACTATAAGTTTTTTGTACAATTCTTTCCTATGGTATCGAGCAGTGATTTTTATTTGAGAGTAAATGAAGTATGTGTTGGTAATGTTATGTAGATGAAGAAAAAAATCTAAATCACTCTTTCTTCATCAACAGTATAGTTTTCAGGATGAGAAGTAATAGTTCTGATTTTTTTTTCTTTATGAATAGATAATTCATGGAATATAATTTGGGTAACATTTAAAATGTGTATCAATAATTTTTAAATTAATAATTTTGTTGTAGAGGTTGGAAGTCATTGTATTTGAGCAAATCTTGATAGAATTAGTGACATGCAGACTAGCGATAAGAAACTTTAAGAAATGTAAAGTTTTATTAGTGATTAGGATTGCCCAGAAAAGAAAATATAGACACCTTAAAACTTGGGAAAGAAGAGAGAAGGAGAATTTTGCACGATAATCATTAGCAAATCTTTGAAAGACTGCAATGCAGCAAACTAGCCCTGGTTTGGCCTGGAGAATAAATCTAAATTGAAAGATGGGTCCTTCAGAGGGAGATTACATGCATGATATCCATTTTCTGTGTCATGAATTATCCTTTTCTTTCTCATGTATTACTCCTTTTTTGACGAGCAAATGTCATGCCCATGGTGATTCCTCTTAAAGGCTAAGATTATTTCAGTAACTTTACCATCAATAGGGAGCACATATTAAAGATTTGATTTAATGCCGAGAAAGCAAAAACATACTGAGTACTTAAGAAATATTTGAAATTTTTCTAATTGTTGCACTTGCCCAGAAAACAGAAATTTTTGTTTTAGTTGTAGTTCAGAAAGTATTAGCTTTTAACTCAAAAAGTAATTAGTTTACCCACTGCTAGAAATATTCCAACATAAATTAAGACAAATATTTGAGAAGGATGGTATAGAGTGGTTTAAGGTAGTTAGAAAAAATGAATTAGGTATTTATTTATGCCTCTTATAACCACTTTATTCTGTAATCACTAAAGGGATAAGTAACAATAAGTAAACATAGTCTTAGGGGGCTCACAATAAGTAATGGCTGCTTAAAAAAGAAGAAACGATGTCAAATCAGAAATGGGAAATTGGTAGTTACGTTGCCTGCCTAGGTTTACCATGCTGCCAATACTAAGAGCACCACAACCAACCAACCTTCAGTTGTAGACCTATAATTGCTATGAAAAAATCACATCAATAACAAATAAGACATATTAAATTTTTAAGCTCAATTGTGAAGAATTGTTAATTTGACTACGACTTTTCGGCAATTAAATAATGAAGCTAGTTTCAGAGGTCTCCCTTTTGTTGACCTGGAAATCACTGATACACTACTGGAGTCTTTATAAGGACAGGCTACCAGATTTCATATTTAATAGGTACATACTTGTTTTTGCTAAAATCCAAGGGTCAGAATTGATCAAAGAAATTACCAGATCTGTATCATAGTAATACTTCCTATAATTTTCCAGTGACCTTTGAAATTCTTGTAGTAGAAAAAATGCATTTAGGAGGCAGAACAAATTTTATTTCCTACTGGCAAATAAAGAAATTATTTAACTTACCTAGAAAAATAGATTTGATAATATTTATCCTATTGGGTTTGGTTAATTTTATTTCACTAGATGCACACAATACACTTGATGATATTAGTTTCCATTACTTGACTCTCTTGGACTGTGGAGTTGGTAAAATTTGAAAATTACTAGTTACCGTGTGCTTAGTTTTCAAACAAAATTAATTAGCTTTGACTGCTTAAACTTGAGGTAGATTTGAATTAAAACCATTTGAGTAACCATCTTTACAAATATAATTAAAACCTAATTACTGTTTTATTTTGAATGTTCAATAATTTTCAGAAAAAAATATGTGTCTATATTTAACCCTGAATATTTTTCATTGAGAGGAACCTACCAACATTATTAGGACTTTAACACACAGCCTGGATATCATCACATTCCATCCTGCTCTCAGACATATGAAATAGATTCCAATGACTTAAAAAACAAACAGTAAAGACAACTAAACAGCATTAACAACAAAAGCAAGCCAACAAGTACAAAAAAAAAAGGAACAGCATCTTACCTTGGCCAGTGATTGAACTGATCTAGTCGATTATTCCTTTCACCATGGCAAAAACACAATTGCTTTCCAGGATTCCACATTATTCTGGTTTTTGTTTTACTTTACTCAGTGTCCTTCATTGGTTCCTTCTCTTCTTTCTAACTCTTTATTTTGGAGTGATACTGGCCCTAATCTTTTTCCCTCTAAATTCTGGCCCTTGATGAGCTTATTTATTCCCTCAGTTACTATATACATTCGATACCTATAACTTGATACAGCAATAATTACAGATACAAATTGACAATTTCCAAATTCAGAACTCCCATCTTTACCTCTTTCCTATAATCCAAACATATATACAACTAACTATTCTAAATTGTCACTTGCATGTCTAATTAAGTGGGATATACCCAGATTTTAATTTCTAATTTTCATCCCTATATGTGTTCTATTCTCCACTTGTCTTGCATAGGCTGATGACAAATCAATCCTTCTACCTGCCTGGGCCAAAACCCTTGCAGTCACCCTTGATTCCTCTCATTGTGTTATCCTTCATACCCAATATTTTAGAAAATCCTATTGACTATACCTTCAAATTTATCTGATATACGATGACTTTTCATCACATCTCCTGCCACAGTCCTGGTCTAAATGTCTTACCTGGATTACGGCAACACGCTCCTAAATGTTCTCTCTCACTAACCTTTTCTCCTACCATCTTACTTTGAATACCAGATACAGAGGAGGTGGCATTTCTTTTCCTGTTTTGTTTTGTTTTAACTAGATATGAGCATCCCATTTCTCTATTCAAAACTTATCAATTGCTCTCCAAAGCAAGAGTTAGTCCTCCCAAATTATCTACTAGATCAGGATCATGTTATCTCTTTGAACTTATTCTGCCCTATCTCCTTAATTTGTGTCACTTTAGTTATTCTGGGCTTCTTGTTGTTCCTTAAAAATGCTAAACATTTTTCCTTTGAACCGACTGATCAGTCTACTTGGAACCATCTTTCCCCTGATATCCATGAAGTTAACTGTAACACTTCCTTTAAGTCCTGGGTCAGATGCCACTTTCTAGATGAGGACTCATATTAAGCAATCTATTGAAATCTGAAATCCCCCAAACCCATTTCTCCTTTACCCACTTTTTAAAAAAATAAACATTTTCCACAGCAAATAGCACCATTCAACATTATACACAATTTGTTTGTCATCTAGTTGTTGTGTACCCACTTCTACTAGAATACTTTTTGATTTATAAACTGGCCCCTGAACACAGGACAAGGAGAGACTGAAGAAAAAGGCCAGCCACTCCAGATTGGTAGGTGGCAGCTTTAATAACCAAGAGAACTTACATAAGAGACCTGCCTTTGCAGCCATAAGACAAGTAGATCCCTGCACTCTCCTGCCAGAATCTTAAAACGTTTGTATAGAAGCCTTACCTGTGTTCCATCACATATTCAATCCAGATGGTCTCAACATACCTCAGTCTCTCAAGGGTGTGTCCTTGAAACAGCTCCTGGTGTAGGAATAGTGGGAAGAATACGTGTTCCAAGGATGGAGAGGGAGTGGGGAACCTCCAACTGCCCAGGTCCAGCTTGCAGGTCAACCAACAGTCACGTCCTCTTGATGACTTCCTCCAACAATGATTGGTACCTTTGAGTAACAATTTTCATCTATTACATTCATTAGAATATTCCACATATGTAGATTACTGCTCCATACTGTGTTGAAAAGCAGCAAATATTTGCCAAATGTTAAGTGATATGCTTAATATTTAGACATAATACTAAATTTAGTAAAATATTGTGAATACATAGGATATTAAAATAACAAATGTAAACAGAAATAATTATACTCAAATTTATATCAGTGTGCATGCCTTCAACATGATATTGATTATAGCCTAGACTTCTAAATCAAAGTACTTTTTACTGAATTCTGGTCATAATTAAGTCACTACTTGAAAGCACATTTTCAAAATTACAGAAAAGGATGAATAATTTTCCATTTTTTTAAAGCCTTACACTGAACTAAATTTGTTCTCAGTGATCTTTGCTTCTAAAAGAATATGGTAATGAGATTTTACTAGATTTCAGACCATCAATTCCAAATGTCAGAATCAAAATAGAAGCCAATACAAAGAAGTAAGAAAATAAATATCTTTCTCTTCTGCTGTTTTAATTATTTTTACAATCTCTTAATCACTGGACTGTTCTCAGCCTACTATTTTCTTGTCCTTGGGTAGCAGATTGTGGGTGAAGGCAAGATGGCCAACTCTTAGAGACTGTTTTCTTTCTTAAATGTGTTTAACTGCTTTCCAAATTTCAGTAATAATGTATGCCTATTTTTGAAGAATAAATATTGTTTGATGATAATTTATATGAAATAGAAATACTAGTATTTAAGTCTATATGTTCAAAATAGCAATGCACCATTATCTGGTTTGTAGACTTTGCTGCTGTTTGGTAGAATACTGTTAGCTAATTTAGTGTCAAAAACAATAATAAAAATCACCATATAATTGCCAGCATTTAAAAGTAAACACATTTTACTTATAAATCATTCCCTCTGGATTTTTCTGAAAACTCAACTAGTGAAATTAAGCATTTTTTTCTCATATATTAATGTGTCATTCAGTTTATTTCAAAAATTGCCAGTTCTTGTCTGGAAGTTTTCTTTTAGTTATTTTTATTTTCTTATTGTGTCCAAACACATAATCATATAATTTTGATAGCAGTATCTTTTCACTAATATATATTATAAATGTTTCACAAATATGTGGCTTGTGTTTTCACTAATTTATTTAATGTAATCAAAATGATATATACTATAGTTTATGGTTTCCCTGCTATTATTTTTGCTTGATTTTCTGTATGTCCTTATTGCTAGTTCAGCTTCATATTATGTGTTAATATTCTAAATTTTCTCTCTAGAGATTCAGAAACACAAAAAAGTAGAAAATAAATTTTATCTTCTTGAAGAAATCTTTCCTTCAGTCACTAAACCTCTCCATTAGGACAGATCAATTGCCCTGTATGGCAGTTGCATCTGGGTACCTCCTCCCACCATCAACCTGGGCCTTCCTGGATCTCTTCTTCAGAGTTGAAATCCTGATTCCCATTTTCCATGTCAGTTTGCTTTGCTTGTTTCTTCTCTCCATCACATTTAAAATAATATGTTCTATATATCTGTCTAGTGATGGCATTGCTTATTTATGTCAAATATTATATTTCCATTATATTTTTTCTTCCACTTGAATTGAGGTATACTAGACATACAGCACTGTGTAAGTTTAAGGCGTAGAGAATAATGATTTGATGTACACACATCATGAAATTATTAACAATAATTTTAGTGAATACTATCATCACATATGGATACAAAATTAAAGAAATTTTTAAATAACCTTTCCTTGTGATGAGAACTCAAGATTTACTCTTTTAACAACTTTTGTGTATAAAGTACAAGTGTTAAATATATTTACCATATTTTACATTATATCACTAGTACTTATTTATCTTTTAACTGGAAGTTTGTACCTCTTGACTGCCTTCTCCAACTTCTCTCCCCACCTCCTGCCTCTAGTAACCACAATATAATCTCTTTTTCTATGAGTTTGTTTTTAAAATATAATTGACCTATGACACTTGTTACTTCCTGTTATACAACATAGTGATTTAATATTTCTCTACATTTCAAAGTGATGACCTTGATAAATCCAGTTATCATCTGTCATCATACAAAGACACTACATAATTACTGACTATATTTTCCCCACACTGTACATTTCATAAACATGACTTATTTAGATTGCAACTGAAAGTTTGTATTTCTTAATCTCCTCACTTATCTCTCTCTTCTGCTTACCCCTTTCCCCTCTGGCAACCACTTATTTGTTAGCTCTGTATCTGTGGCTCTGTTTTTGTTTGATTATGTTTGTTCACTTGTTTTGCTTTTTAGATTCCATATAAAAGTGAATTTGTAAAATATTTGTCTTTCTCTGTCTGACATTTCACTTAGCATAATACCCTCTTGGTCCATTCATTTGTCACAAATGGCAAGACTTCATTCTTTCTTATAGCTGAGTAATATTCCATTGTATATATAAATACCACATCTTTATCTATTCATCTATTGATGGGGGCAATTACATTGCTTCTATATATTGGCTATTGTAAATAATTCTGCAATTAATATAGGGGTTCACGTGTCTTTTCTAATTAGTATTTTCTTCCAATAAGTATCTATGAGAGGAATTGCTGGATCATTTGGTAGTTCTATTTTTGTTTTTGAAGAATCTCTATACTGTTTTCCACAGTGGCTGCACCAGTTTACATTCCCATCAACAGTGTATGAGGATACCCTTTTCTCCACAACCCTATCAACATTTGTTATTTGTTTTCTTTTTAATAATGGCTATTCTGACAGGTAATATTTCATCGTGGTTTTAATTTGTATTTCCCTGATAATTAGGGATGTTGAGAATCTTTTCACGTACCTGTAGGTCATCTGTATGTCTTTTTGGAAAAATGTCTGTTCGAGTCATCTGTCCATTTTTTAATTAGCTTTATTTTTGATATTGAGTTGTACAAGTTCTTTGTATATTTTGGATATTAACCTCTAATTGGATATAGCATTTGCAAATATCTTCTCCCGTTCAATAGGCAGTCTTTTTGCTCTGTTGATAATTTCCTTACTTACGCAAAATCTTTTTAGTTTGAAGGAGTCCCATTTTGGGGGGTTTTTTTCCCCCTTGTCTGAGAGGACATATCCAAAAGTATACTGTTAAAACCAGTGTCAAAGAGTATATTGCCAACATTTTTTCAAGAAGTTTTATGTTTTTAGGTCTTTCATTTAAAGACTTTAGTCTGATCTGAGTTTGTTTTTGAATATGGTGTGAGAAAGTAGTCCAGTTTGATTCTCCTGCATATAGTTGTCCAGTTTTCCCAATATCACTTATTGAAGAGGCTGTTTTCCCCATTGTATATTCTTTCCTTCTTTGTCACAGATTAATTGCCCATGTAAGTGTGTGTTCCTTTCTGGGCTCTCTATTCAGTTCCATTGTGTATGTATCTGTTTTTGTGCCAGTACCATACTCTTTTGATTACTGTAGCTTTGTAGTATAATTTAAAACCAGGGCACATAATATCTCCAGTTGTGTTCTTCTTTCTTAATATTGTTTTGACTGTTTGATGTCTTCTGCATTTCCACACAAATTTTAGAATTATTTGTTCTAATTCTGTGAAAAATGTCATTGGTATTTTGATAGGACTTGCACTGAAACTGTAAATTTCCTTGGGTAATATGACCATTTAAGCATATCAATTTTTCAAATTCATGAGCACAGTATATCTTATCATCTGTTTATGTCTTCTTCAATGCCTTTCATCAATGTCTTTTAATCTTCTAAGTACAGTCTTTTACCTCCTGAGTTAGATTTATCCTCAGGTACTTTATTCTTTTTGATTTAATTTTTAAATGGGATTGTTTTCTTAATTCCTCTTTCTGATAGCTAGTTGTTAGTATATACAAATGCAACAAAATTCTGAATATTAATTTTGTATCCTGCAAATTTACTGAATTCATTGGTGAATTTTAGTGTTTTTTTGGTGGTATATTTAGGATTTTCTATGTATAGCAACAGGTCATCTGCAAATAGTGACAGCTTTACTTTTTCCTCTCCAATTTGGATGCCTTTTGTTTCTTTTTATTGTTGTTTGCTTTGGCTAGGACTTCCAATACTCTGTTGAATAAAAGTGGTGAGAGGGTATTCTCATCTTATCCTTGACCTTAGTGGAATTACTTTCAGCTTTCACTACAGAGTATGAGGTTCACTGTGGGCATGTCATACATGGCCTTTACGATGTTGAGGTTCCCTCTATACCCACTTTGTGGAGACTTTTTATCATAAATGGATAGTGAATGTTGTCAAAAGCCATCTGCATCTGTTAAGAGATCATATGATTTTTATTCTTCATTTTATTAAGGTGGTATATCACATTGATTGATTTGCAAATATTAAATCTTCCTTGCACCCCTGGGATAAATCTCACTTGATAGTGGTGAATGACCCTTTTAATGTATTGTTGAATTCAATTTGTTAATGTTTTGTTGAGGTAGTTCTACTATATTTTAAAGAAAAAAAATCCTTGGCAATCAGTCAGTATTTTTGATCTAGCTATATTTGAAACTTTTAAGTTTCACTAATATGAAGGAAGTATTTTAACTCCTTGGTCACCAGAAGTTTTTTTTTATGGACATTACACACCTGTTTCATTGATTAACATGATCTGCCTACTCCTCATGGGCATTAGACATTTTAATTTGGAACTCCTATTATATAACACTGACCAGCATTCTAAAAAATTTATGAATGCTCTTATTACTAAACTTATTTCTTTGACTTTTAATTATTATCAGTTTAGTACATAATTACTTATGCTACTAAGCAATAATGTAATATATATGCATTATAATAAAATATATTTTCAAGTGTATTTTGAGATGAATATAAATATTCAGATGGTTTTTTCTTTGTGTTTTCATTGTATCTATTCCATACAACTTTTTAATGTGCAGTATCCTACAAAATTCATTTAATACCTTTCATATACTTGGAAATTCAGTATGCTAGTATACTGCATTTACTTAATAATCAACTACAACATGATCTAGAACAGTATTTGTATGACAGCAATTGAAACCAAATTAAGTATGCATTGCTATATATTTATTTGAATTAATATTGTAAGTATCAGAATATGTCACATTTATAACAACTCTCTAATAGGAACTTTTTAAGAATAACTCAGTTGTGTGATATGTTAGGTTTGAAATTTATTTTCCATAGGAAATGTGTTGGTGCCTTTTTCTATTAATTATAGAATTAGTATACTAAAAAAGTAATGATTTTAATAAGAAGTATTATTTCAAATTATAATTCACATTTTTTTAGGATGCTATATCAACAAAAAATTCTTTGGAAAGAACTTAAATAATTTAGCAATTGATTTACTAGTTTTGCAAATTCTTACTAAATGCCAGCATTATGTGAAACTAGTGAAACAATTTTTTAAAAAGTACAATGCAGAACCCATTCCTTTCAAGATTTCAGAACTCAGTTCAATAGACAAAACATAATACAAGTAACTAGAACAAAGTGGTATGTTCTTAGAGCTTAGAAATTACATGAAGATTAACAAAGGCTAAGGTAATATTTTTTGACTATATGCATTTCACAATTATATCTTTTAAAAATAGGTGCATCACAATGACTATATCTGGTAAAAATGACTCAAGACCTCTTTGAATAAAATATGGTAAGAAACTTTCTACTTAATTAACTCAGTTTTAATATTTTAATTTTGATATTAAAATTTAAGGTCACAGTATAATGAGGATATTGACACCACTTTTTGATGTATGACTACTCATAGTTTCAAAGCCTCACCCCTTAGCCCCACATCTAAACAAGCTGATAAGAAAGCCTGTAGGTTTCTTCCTTTGCTACAGGCAAGAAATTCAAATGACATAAATCTTGCCCACAGGAGCAGGCAGCCCCACCCCTTAACCACAATAAAAACCCAGGTCAATTTTTCCCTCTCTAGCAATTTTGGACTTGCTTGAAAGAACTGCCCTTCCCTCCTCAGAGATCTCAATTATGTAAATAATAAAGCTTTTCATACTCGCACTGGTTTGTGTTTGTGGCATCATCAGTCTTTATATTCAAACCAAACTCTGGGTAGAAGTCCATCTCCCTGTGCAGATGACAATTGCACACAAATATTAGCTGTTTTTGATATCTAAATAATATACGTGGAGCCTTTATAAACATTTTAAAATATTTTTATTGTCCCCATCTTCATAGTACTTTAGAGATACTATCTCCTAATTATTTTCTTAATCATTAAATTTCTATTTTCATTTTATTCACGTATCAAATGCAACACTTTAGTATAGATTATACTTGTGATTTTAACTGTAGTATGATATGCATTTGGTTTTGAAAGACCAATCTTCGGCTGGTAAGTGGAGGAAAGAATAACTTTACGTTAAGATGCATTGAATGCTTATAGGCACCAGGCACTGTATTCATCATTTTATAAGGATTATTCACTTAAGTCTCCAAAGTATTTTATTTAGGTATTATCCTTTTCTTTATCCTATGTAATAAGGAACTGAAACCTGTTAAAGGTTACAAGTTGGTAAAATGTGAACCAAAGTTTTAAATTCAGGCCCCCTGACTTGGTAGGCTTTCCTTTTAACCAGTGTCCTATGCAGATCATCACCATTTTACGAAATTGAAAGCATGGTAGTGCTTGGTAATGCTCCAAAGCATTGATCTAGGAACTACTTAACCATGTATTTGTCTCAGATAATATAAATCATATCCAATTTGCTTAAAAATATAATGAAATGTCCAATAAGAGTTTGGGGTTTTGAAAAACCAAGGGACATAAAATATTTCTCTTTTAAATTAAAGGGTCTGAAATTACACAAACAAGTTCTAGATAATAATGCCTGAATCTGAAGCCATATAATATCTAATAATAAATGATGAAAGCTAACAAAACTGCAATATATTAAAACAAATACATACCCTGCTGTAGTATAAAGCAGGCAGTTCAGTAAAGCACACACCACAAAGCTCTGGTGTGTACTCACAGTGGGCTGCGGACTGAGTCAGTGCCCCATGACCATTCTTTACTGGCATGAATATCAAGGATAGGCTGGATGGAGCAGTGGGAACTTTCATTATTGAAATGTTCACTATTAAATAAAAACACATGTAATAACCTCCACTTTATATTTTTTTAACTAATTATTTAAACATGGCAAAATGTTAGGATAATGTCAAAAAAAAAAAAAACAGTCACTGACAGCAAAACTAAAATGTAACCATTTGGACAGTATTTCTGTTGATGATTTCTCCTTAAGTGGGAAAATTATCTATGACTGGAAAATTCCCATAGAATTCTGTATTACTTTGCCTTGGAAAATAAGTAATAGGGAATACATGTAGGATTAGATGTGTCTACTTTTTCCTTAAAAGCTGAAATATATTTGAGTTTATTTTGAATCTTCTCTTAGAAGTAACAATAACAGATAAATTTGTATTCACACCTTGAAGGCAGGAACAGCGGGAAGCTTGCCCTGTTCCCTTGCACAGGGCTGGAGCCGAGGAAGCACAAGGAAAGAACAGGAATTTGAGGTCAGAAGCGAAACCTTACATCCTGAATTTCTACATGATGCTTTGAAACCTTTGAAATACCACTTTGAAAACCCACTTTGAGTTAATCTGTGGAGCAAGATAATGAAGATAAGTCTAATTCCAAGAAGGGTAATTGAACATAACAACTGTCATTGGCCATATTCATTCTAAAGAGGACAATCTGGAACTTGGGAACCTCTTACTAGAACGAAGGAAGGAAATGGGCAAAGGTGACACCAGTCCCATTACTTTTTTCTCTGGCCACTGAATAAAAAAATTGTTTTTCTGCTATGTGTATTCAATTAAATCAAATCACACTGGTAAGCCAGGGCAGCATTCTGATGCCCTCACTACCGCCCCTGACACATACCCACTCCCCAGCATGATTTCAAACTTGTCTAAATTAAAATAATTTCTTCAGTGCTGAAATAACTTTTCAACAATGAAAAACTCCAAACTCTGCTAAGGGTAAAATTAGAATAGTGTGCTAAACAGAAGTTCCTATGTTGATTTCCAGTCTCTGTTAGCATCTTTATAACAAAATATTTTGAAAATGTAGAGGACTGTTCAGATATGTTATCTGAGTGTGTTTGTATACTCAGATTTTAATTTTTATAGGGAAAAAACATACTTTGAATTACAACTACCTAATCAATGGGGAGGAACTATTGGTGAAGCTTAGTGTATTCTAAATATCCCCTTATTTTCCTGTACTGATGGCATCATGCTAATAAACTACCTAACTTATAAAAAAAAATGTAGCTAACAGATTCACACTTGTTTCAGTTTCAGAATTATTGATGTATTTGCTTAATGAAATAAGGCATCTTATCAAGAAATAATCATACAATATGATCTAGTTCTTACTTGGGTATTATTTATTGAATTATATTAACCTAATGAACTGATGGAAATGTCGATCTAGTGTCACTAAATAAGAAAACAGACAAGCTCTGAAGAGGAGAGTTGATTATACTGATCTAAGTATTGGTTAATAAAATAGTGGGGAAGTTATTTCCATTTCATGGTCTGTAAAATTAATTCCTTAACCTTCCAGCTATAATGAAAGATCATATTCTGCATTTTTCATTAATAATCTACTCTCATACTTATTATCACAAAATTATATTAAATATTCTCAACCTTTGTTCATTAAAACTTTAATGCAATAACCATCAGTTTTGCTCACTGAATAACAAATAATTTAGACACAATGTTAAAAGATATTTAAATGCAAATCTATGTTTAAATGGAACAGTGAACTGAATTCCTAAAAAAAAATTATTTAAAAATTGACTAATGCAGTTGAAACTAACAGAGCTAAACTGCTTGCTGTTAGTTCATATATGACAAATTAATTAATTAGCATGATTTGTTACTTTCAGCAGCTTAACAAAAAATATGTCCTATTTATTTTCTAAATGCTACATTCATCTTCTTTTTCAGAATAAATACGCATGCCATCAGGCAACAGAAGCCTATAAAGAAAATAATATTTCAGAAGAAAAACGAATGTGTACTTAACAATTTTAGGCATCAATTTTTGATACATTTCTGCAAATGTGGCAAAAACACCTTTGTGAATTGGGATCAAGGATGCAAATTTAAGATTAAGAGGAAATTCTGCTCATCTTTGAGGGAAAAGCTCTTTTTACAGATTCCTATGTGGGTACAAGAGGAAGAGCAATAAATGTTAAGTGATCAAAAAGAAAAGCCTCAAGCTAAAAAACATGTTACAGATCTCAAAGAGTAGTTACATTTTCAAAATTTTTTTAAAAGCAGAATTCCATTCTGAGGAAGAAGGGGAAATTTTACCTTTATTTTTCAATTAGGAGGAGAGGGAAATTACCTTACTAAATTTTATCTTAGAATTAAATCCCAAATAGGATAAAATCAACCATAGAGATGATTTCAATTCTAAGCTACTGAGAACCAAGATGACAATGATTTAAGGAATAGTATGCTCATATGAAAGTTTTCATGTTCTCTTACAGCATGCGTCATGTTTCTAGACAAATGTCCTTTGTGAATGCAAAGCTTATCAATGCATGTTGACAGGAGAATAAAAATAAGTGGCCAGGGAGACAGTAAACAGTAAGAAAGAACACGTATCTTTCCCTGGTTTATTTTCTGTATCTTATTTAAATTATGTTTTTTACCTTTTTCACTTTAGGATTTGTCAAATGTCCATAGCTTACTCAGTAATATACATAGCCAAAGGCAAAATCTTCAACTCTGAAACTGTTTATAACAAAAAGGAACATACATATGCATATACCATGACTCTGTCAAGTACATAGAGGCAAAATAAAGTCTGGAATCAAAATCCTGATGAAATTTCGTAGATATTTATGTCCTTGGAGCAAGTATAAAATTTCAAAATGGGAAAGGAATCAACTATATACATACAAATATATATACACATACACACACACACATACACACACGTCAAGAACATGCATTTTATCATATTCTGATTAGCATCTCATAGGTAGTTTCAAGGGAAAATAAAAAATGCTTACAAACATAAGCATTACAAAAATTATTGTTAAGACCATTACACTAAAATCTGTTCCATACTACGCTGTAAACTTTCACATGGACACAACGTTTAATGGCTTTGTAACCTACCTGTGTTTTAGAATCTAGTATGACCCAGGCAGTGTGCTAGAAATTAGCTGAGCAAAGGTGACAATAAGGTTTGAACCTTCATAGTTTAATGTCTGACATGAAAGTATACTCCCACTAGGACAATGATGGTCAAATTTCTGTGCTATAACACAATTTCACATATTCAATTTTTGACAGCACACCTAAAGGAATTAAAAATCTCAAGATAACACAAAGAAAACAAACAAACAAACAAAATTACTATCAGATTCTAACAGTATCTGTAAAAATGTCATCTCCTTGCCATTAAGCAAGTCTTTGGAGTACCATTTACTGACTTGAGCAACTGTCCTCATACTTCCAAATCTATGTTTTCTCATTTTCTAGGGATCATAAGCCTTTTTACTGAAGGAAGATTATCTGTACTTTCTGTTCTCCTTCACACAGAATTTCAAAAGTTCTAAGACACCCTTCTTTGTCCTCTTAAGGGTCATAGAGAACATGGGGAAAAGGTCAAGACTGAAGAGTTGAGAGCTTCTGTCTTTTCCATAGGTGCACACTTATTTCATATTTGTTCTTACCCCACTACCATGGGCTATTTCAGTATCATAGCTTTAAGCATGTAAGTAGTAATGGAAAAAGCCTCCAGAATTTTGCTCACCTTTCAAAATTAGGAGACTCATGTTGGACTTTTCCCCAGAAATATTCTGTCATTTTCTCTATTCTGCTTTTATGACAGAACTAGGAAGTCACCTGTTCAGGGGTTTAGTAAGCATCTAATTAAGGAAAGAAAGGCAACTGGATTGTATTTTTAAAAGATAACCCTAATGGCTTGTGTGAATTATGCTTCATTCTCTGGGAGCAACACTTCACCTGACTTTGGGCAGTAGGACTATGGTAGATTGAAACAATAGACACAGATTCTCTACAACTCCTCAGTAATCGATTTCCCTATGCCTTGAATCTGGGCTGGCATTTCAACTTGTTTTAATCTAACAGAATGTGGGAGAAGTGATTTGTACAGGTTCTAAGCCTGTACCTCAAGAGGGGGGACTTGCAGCTCTACCCTTGCCTTGAGAAATATTCCCCTCTTACGTGAACAAGCCTGGATAACCTGCTGGATAAGAGATCATACTTCTATGAAGAGAGCCTCTAACTCTTCCAAGAATGTTCCAGAATTTTGATCAAGTCCAGAAAATAATACCCAGGCCAGTATGGGAAGGACCACAGAACTGAGCCTAACCCAAACTGCCAAACCATGGAATGGTGACCTAAATGAAATGCTTGTTTTATAGCACTGGGTTTTAGGGTGGCTTACTATATAGCAAAAGGTAGCATAAGCATTAAGAAAGAATCATTCCCTACCCTGCACATTGAGGAGACACGTTTAAAATGTTAATTTTCCATGAACAGGATCCTTTGTAACTTCTGAAATCTCATGACTATCTCTCTGCTTCCCTGTAATCTTAAGCATGTAAAAATAGATGAAGAGTAGGTGTTGGTGATTGGAGAGCAAAGACATTTTAGGAGTCTCTTCATGAGCCTCAAAGAAGCATTTAACAACATTTTTGTCCTCATTTTACACTTGATTTATCAAAAAAGAAAGATGTCACACTCATCATGTTCTACGTGTTTAACTGAAAAAGGGGATTATGTATGAAGGAGTGGACAGACTTAAGAGAATCAACAGAAAGAGTGAAGCACTCAGTGACCAATGACAACGAGAATTTCCACCATTTCCAAAAAGAATTTGGGAAGAAACAGGGCAACAGGAGAAAAATTTGGAATAGGGTTCCTAGTTAGGATCTGTGGGTAGAAAATCTGTCTAGTACCACACCCATAGCAAGGAGAGAGGGGCATTATCTTTTGATGTCTCTCTCTTCTTGCCCCCTTATCTACTTCTGGTGTTTTCCATCAGCTAAAACCTTTGCAAAGCTAAAAGAAGAGGAGGCCCAGTGATGCAGTCACACACTGCTAGATTTTAGCATTCTGTAGCACACAGCAGATCAACACAGCAGGTCAGAGAAGCTTGGATAATTGATTTGGACAGACAATAAAAAACCATCAGGGATGTCTATTATGATATCTTAGTTAAGTCCCATCTAACATGTGTAACACTTTATGCATATAAAACTAATGTTTCCTGAGTAAACTTTGCCATCGTACTAAGTGTTTTATGTCTTTGTATGCATTTGTTCCTCTCGAAAAACTGTGAGGTTAGTATCATCATTATCCTTATTCCTCAGTTCAGAAAACCAAAGCAAAGAGAGTTATTAAACCATGATCACACAGCTAAAAAGGAGAAGATTGAGAATTTAAACAAAAGACACTCTGGCTCCAGAATATATGATTTTGTGCACTTGTCCACACTGCTTTGAAAAGATTTTATAGTACCATTACTGGTGAAATAAGTAATGCTGACAGTCCTGGAAACCTAGAGCTAAGAAGCACCACTGAAATTAACTGGCAGAAGTGAAAGCAAGTTTTTCAAAAGAAACTCAAACATCTAGAGGTACATGTGCCACATCTCCATCATGTCTCACAAACACTGAGCAGACTCAGCCAAGAGCTACCCTTATAAACACGCTCAGACAGGAAGACAGTCAGGCTCCTTTTACCCCTGGAGATTCCATAGGAATTCTCCCTTAAAACCTAGAAACAAACTCTAACATAGTGCTTTGTGCTGAAACTTGTTTAATTCAAACCTAGTAGCTGTTCAGTCGGCAAATCACTCACTCAATTGACCTCAACATGTCTCCTATACATATCTCCTAAGGGGATTCTGAACAAGCTGAATAATTGTACATGTCAACTTTTTCCAAAGAACCCAACCCTGGTGAGCATTCTTACAACCCAAGGCAGATGGTATCTCCCATCAACCTGAATTTTATATTATGGGAGTGTGATTTGCTTCAGACACTGAAAGAAATTGTCATATCAGTTATAAATCAAAGGATAATCTGAGGAGAAAATGATTTCAAAAATTATGTTTGAAAAACAGTATTACC
This sequence comes from Camelus ferus, assembly GCF_009834535.1. Taxonomy (NCBI): domain Eukaryota; kingdom Metazoa; phylum Chordata; class Mammalia; order Artiodactyla; family Camelidae; genus Camelus; species Camelus ferus. The sequence goes on along the minus strand of NC_045698.1, from coordinate 18,810,426 downwards.
AGAATAGTCAATCCATATTAATTCTATGATTTCAGTTTTTAAAAGAAATTTGGCAATTTAATTTATTTCCAAATTCTACATGTCTGGGATGGAATTACAAACTTCTATATTAGTGGTAATAACATTCTGAATAATCAAACATATATAAGAAAAAAATGAACCTACATGTACAGAAATCTATCACTATAAAACATTCTCAATGATTACACAATTATTTCATATTAAAAAAAAATACTATACCTAAAACAAAAAGATCACTTGGGAAGTATTAGACCTTAGCATTAAAGCAATACTAACTGATGTTAATAAACCTGCAAAGATATAAAAATTATTGGATTCCTAAAGTTTGAAGTTAATAAATTCTCAGAAAATATATTTTTGATTATTTTTTACTTTATTCATCTTAGCACTGTTTCAGTTGAAAGTATGAGAGAGAATGATCCTCTGTGTCTAAAATAAATGATTCCTATTTCTTGGTAATAGACTGTCTTAAGAATTGACAGTCAAATAAGGGACATTCATGAAGTTCGAAAATCAATCCAATTAGTATTTCAGGTGAGAAGTATACATTTCCCTTTGTTTTCAAAATTTAATAAATTAGATCCCTTTAATATACGCTTTAAAAGCACTAGGTACATTTCTCACTTTTATTTATCTTCAGCCATCTACCTACCACACCAGTGTGGAAGCTCCAGGAGAGCACAGACCAAATCCTCCGTATTCACTTATTCTTAGCACATAGCACAAGCCAATACTGTGGAATTAATTTACATATATTTGTTGATTACTTGAACGGAAATATTTGGGATGAACACTCCTTGTTTTCAAAGAGTAGAACAGGCTAGAAAATCTTTACTTCATAAAAGTCAGAGGGTAATCAAAATGATTCTGTAGAGAGAAAATTAAATGACAGACAGAAATCCTCCCAAAGAGATTGTCTCCACTAAAAAAGACTTTACTGAATGATAATGACAAAGTCAAAGCTCGCTTGCTCATCCTTTGTCACCAAGAGAATTAATAAAAATACAATAAGTGCGAAATAATCTATGAAGACTTTTATTAGCAACTGTGCTTACAGGATCAGTGAACCAATGCCTGAAAGAAGTATTGCTATTCTAAGACATGATGACAAAAAATAATTCATTTAAATGAAGAAGATATTTGGAGGAGACCATGTTTCTGAGAGGTTACTGAGTGGCAGCCTTGTTAAATAATATCTCTTTTAAGGAAAAAAGACATGAGTAATTGATCACAGAGAAAATGGCTTACTTGATTTTATGTCGAGAGAACACTGTTTCTCTAAATCACTAGGATGAATCACCAGTTGGCATTCATTGCAGTCATATACCAGTGAGAGCAGATGGAATATAAAATGGTATGAAACATGTCTACTGAGGAAGCAAGCATTTTAAAAGTTAATGAAAGATAAAACAACAAGAGTATAAAGTAGGCTTCGTGAATGTTAACGCAGTGATTACCACACAAAGATGATCCCTAAACTTTAAATGACTATCCAAATGGTAAATAATAACAGTAGTAATAATGATGCCAGTAATAAATTCCATTTTTCCAAGCATCATCTTAAGCACTTTTGGCATATTATATTACCCGATCCTACAAATAACACTTGAAAGGTGTGCTTTTTATTAATCTTATTTTATTGGTAAGGTAAATGATACTCAGAAGTTAAATAAAACTTAAGGAGTGGCAGATCCAGCATTTAAATTAGGTACATCCCACTATGTTAGCTCATAAATGTTATCAATTACATTAAGCCATATATTGAGTATTGAATTCTTTGCATTAACAAATAGACAAATGATACATATTTCAGTGGAATATCTTAGAATTTATTAACTCAAGAAACATTTTAGTGCTTACTTCATGTCAGGCCCTTTGGGCATCCAACATTGAGATAAAACAGCAAACAGAAGAGACAAAACTTTACCTTACCTCAAGGTGCTTATTGTTATAGTGGACAGTATTCAACATTACTTATTGAGTATTTACTATGACTTTGCTACCTTCCTCAGCTCTTTAAATCTATTAACCGATTCAGTCTATCATTGAGGTAGGACTACTATGACATGCATTTCTGATATAAATAAACGGACATAGATTAGATAATTTGCTTAGATTCTCACAATTAATAAGAGAGTTGGAAATATTCCCCAGTCTTCCTCTAAATTCAGCAGATGTAGCCACTATATGATAATTCAGGACTATTTTATCAGAGGCCTATAATAGCTTGCCTAAACTGCTTATTTCAGTCAACCCCAAAATCTGGTTTCTTAAGGGTGAATTAAATAATGGATACTAAAGGTGGAAAAAGTACCTGACTGCATTAAATATTATATTTTATAATAGGAAGATACATTAGTCTCAAATATCAGCCATAATTCGTGGAGCTGGAGGGCATGGACAACAGAATGATGCCTGTGAGGACAGAGCTGTCAGCTAACTGTAATACTGACCTTGACGTAGAACATGAAAGAGAAAAGAAATTCCTACCCCTTTTAAGTAACTAAATTATTGTTCTATCTCCCTGGTACAGCCTTACTTTATCATGACCAAAAAAAGATGATTATTAAATACTTTAATTCAAGACTTCTCATTAGAAAAGTGTATAATTAACAGAACCAAAGAAATCATGTATTTGGAAGAAAAAACTGAATCTAGCTTATCTATTTGCTGTCCTCCAAATATACAATAAAAGCAATTCTAGATTTTCAAACACTTACCAAATGTTATCCATAGATAGGGGCACTGGAATCTTCATGTCATTTATATGAAATGCCCCATACTTAGTAAATTCTATCTGTAAATCCAGCTTTAGAATCCCACTCATCACAAACACATACACATACCATACACACACACACACACACACACACACACACACACACACACGTCTCGCTTATGTTCATTTTATCTTTGTCACCGTGACAACTATACACAAGATACTCAATATAGTTATAACTCAGGAAGATTATAAGGAACAAGAGCTGGAAATAAGAGATTTTGTTTTGTTTTGTTTTGATGAGTGAGGTATCAGTAAAACAGTGTCCGTACCACCATGTTCTGTGAATTAAAGAATGAAAGATAAAGAAAAAAGACAAAGGCAGAAGATTCCATCTAGAAATTTGGGAACTGATAAAAAGGGGTCTTTTAGTCTACTTACTGAATTTTGAGTTTTTTGTATATGTTATTAGTGTATTAAAGAACAGTCACCCACGGGATGTAATAAAAATGCAACTGCCTCTTTAAAATTAATTTCTTAAAATATGGTAGAAACTGCTGGTTTTCATCTAATATTTGTTACTGACTTCCTCCAAAGTAGTAACCTTTTTAGCTTAGCAAATGACCATGCACAGTAAATACTATATCTCAGTCTCCCTTGGAGCTAGTATAGCTATATTACTGTTACCAACAATTAGAATGTGAGCAGGATTCATGTGTTCAACCACTGGAATGATACACTTTGCCTCTTCCACTGCTTTTAATGCAGGAAAGTTGGAAATATATGTATAAGGGTAAATTACTATGGAGAATAGTGCAAGAAATAGATGAGGTAGAGCCAATAGGCTAGCTCAGACTTTTATATGATAAAGAGGTACATTTCTATCTTGCAAAAGGTACATAAGTAATAAAATCTCCAAAAGTCATTAAATGTCAAAAACATGGTGTCTATTCAGTTACAGGTTTTGGAATATTCAGTTCCTCAGAGTAATCAAAACTGTGAACTCATTTCAATGTCAAATACTCCCAGCCGCCTAAGTCAGAGTGTTGTGGATTAATCACTTGTTATGGAGTTGAGTTCCGTTATATCTCTTGATTATTTCCTCCCTCACTGTGTAACTAATATTCCTGACCTTTCCAGGTCTGGATCACAAAAAAAATTAAGAAGGAAAGGGGAGATAAGAAGGTTGTTATAAAATAACTCAATTATTTTTCTGTGTGGTTCACATCTGATAGGTGTAAACAAATACATACATATACTTGGAACTTTGTTGGCAAATATTTGTTTTCTAGATGTAGCAGGACATTTCCTCATTACAGCTCTTTCAAAGTATCTCATCAGTATAAATCAGTAAATAAGGAAAAAACAACCTCATTTCTCAGTAGCTTCATTCAATATAAGTGAACTTTATTTTATGCTTATTCAACAGTTCAGACTGATTATATTGAAGATAATTTTTCATACAGCCATTCAAGAAATAAACTGAACCCTTCCATTTTGTAATTCCACCAGCCTTTGTATTTGATTAGGCAAGATTTGGGGGAGGGGGGGGGAGACAGAGAGAGAGAGAGAAAGAAAAAGAGCCTTTTGGGGAAGGCTTGTAAGTACTGTATCTAACTCCCTTCCACATTGCAGCGCCCAGAATGTAAACACATAGTCACATGTAAGGGAAGTTGGCAACTATACTATAGATACAGTCTTAGGAAGAAAGATAAATGATTTTGGTGAATTAGTAGCCAAAATAATAGCTATTCTCTGAACAAACCCCAGACCACTGTGTCTCCCAAACTTCAGTGGTACCTCCTGTTTCCATCCTGTTTCTTTTGTAAACATTTTTGATGAGTTTTGGATAAAGCACCCAAGTGTGTTTACAGAAAAATCCTTCCTATTAATTTTTTTGGCAGTTTTATTACTTCAGTTTTAGTGTAGGGTTTCTGCCCGAGGGATTCCAGACTCATGCTAGAGGTTCTAGGGCAACAGTTTTGACAACTTGTCAATTTGTATTTGGGACTGATACGACAGCCTTAATCATATCATTGTGTCTCTGGTAGAATTTCCATTTTAACATCTTAGAGGAGAAGAGTAAACTCTTAGAGTGAAAGTGAGCAAAAGTGGAAAGGCTGAAGACATAGTAAAGAATTGAGATGGGAAAGAATTCTGAGAAGATGATAATCAACGGAGCTCAGTGCATAGTTGGAGGTGTTTCTTCAGGTAAGAGAAAATGAAATAAATTGATGCCAATACAAGCCATTTTGCTGTATTTCTGATAAGAACTTGAGTGAGTTTTTACTTATTAGCTTTTGTTTTCTACTGAGTACTAAATGGGAAGTGTTGAAATGGGAAATTTGGAGAAAATGAAGAGGCTTTGAAATAGCTGACTCTAGAGTATCTCAAAGTATATTTCATGGAATATCGATCTTGCAAGATGCACCACAAATGAGATTCTGTGGTCAAATGTAGAGAGAATTACATACATATTCAATAAAGATTCTCACACTATGTTAGCACACTATAGGGTTCAAATTTTGGTACTGAGAATGGACATGTCACCCAATGTTTAACCCAGCGGTCTATCAAAAAATTTTAAAAATATGACTTTCTTTTGCTATCTCTATTTAAATATCATTGAATTTAGCATTTCATCTAAGCCACATGAGAAGGTAGTCTTAATACATTTTCTCAAGTGCTAGCAATTATTATAGCATTCTTAAAATAATAAAGAAAAAATAGATTGTGTCCATACAATTTGTTCTCTCTTTAGACATATAACACCAAACACAACAATTTTAAATGACCAAGCTGAATGGATATGTGAATGATTGTGGTCTGATTCACTTTCACTTTTGCTGTGAGACCATACTGCAGGAAGGAAAAATACATAGAGGTTATGGTAAGGGCAAGCTTGTTTTGCAGTACTTAGGAGATATATGCTTACTTCTGAACACTAAAACTACAGGTATATTTTTCCTAGATATGATTGGAATAAATTCACTCTTTTCCCATGTGGTGAGTTTGTCTGAAGTCCACAGTGAAATGACTGGCCCATTACATTTCAGAATGAAAGAATGAGGGCCAAAGGTAGAACCCCTTGAGGATCATAGGATTTTATGGCTATTATTGAAGTAAAGGTTTCAATGTATTCATTTAAGAAGACAAAGGATTCTTCTAGTCCAGCTGAAAGAATAGTTTTCCCCAAAGCATGCTGAAGTTACTACATAGGTCAGCTCAGTAGAATCATTTCCAACCTCATGTAAAACCAGCCTTTTTTTTTTTTAAGCCCAGAAACATTTTTCCTATCATTAAAGGCAATTACCCATTCTAGAAGTGACTGTGGGAATCTGGAGTATTTCTCCTAATACCATCATCTGAAATTCTTATTTTCTTTTTCTGAATTCTTAGAACTATGTGATACATCAACTAACACTGTAAACTTGGATCAGTTTTACAATAAAACTCCACTTTTATCTTTCCAGATGGCACCCTGACAAACTGTGCATATAATTATTCAAAAATGATAATTTACAATTTACAGGAAAATAGGAAAAAATGCATATCAACTTAACTAATCAATAATTTCCAGGCTAAAAAATTCTGCAAAACCAAAACTAAGTTTCTTTTTTTATCATAAAATGTTTATTCCATGACAACTATGGACAATAAGGAAAATAATAAAACAAAGCTATTTGCTCAGCTTATCTCAGTTCCATTGACATATGTCCCTATTTTAAGTCAACCAAAACACACTGTATGATTTACTTAATATAGAATGTGGTATAAAGAGCTTTGTTTATGATTAAATGAATATTTAGATTTATTATTATGACATTAAATATACATTTTGCATAAATAAAAAACACCTATTATAGTAAAAGTATAGTCATTCAATTTTGTGTCAAGTTATTAACTAAGTAGTTTGTAAGACTATTTTGGGATGGATTTTCAGAAATTTCATTTTTCTTTCTGAGCCATCTTAATTCAAATTGTCTTCATTCCTTTTATTGACTTTTGCCTGTTTCTGTGTGCTTTGTAAGCAATATATTTCTCTGAAATGATCTAATGTGTAAAAAGGATTAATTTCATTGTACCTTAATTTTACTCACTGAGAAAATTTATAAATTCTCTATGTTCTTTGTGCTCTTTCTTTTTCATGCTTTTATTTTGTTCTTTGCAGATTTTGCTTTTGTCACTTATTGTGACTCTCTCTTCTGCACCTCCATCTCACTTCTTGTAATATCAATGCAAAATAGATATTTCGTTATGTAGTGTGATCCCTTTAAGACTTTACTTTTGGAGAATAGTTACTTTAACACTTTTTGCACAGTAGGAACATTATATATTTTTCTTAGGAATCCACTAATTATATTTGAATTTAAAAAAATGATCCTTGGCAAAATACCAAAAGGATGATCATACCCTTAGGAAACAAAATTACTACCCTGTCAATGAAACTCCTGGTTATCTCACTCTAAAGTGTTCCAATTATAGCTACTGAGCAAGATCAAAGACGTCGTTAGAGTCAGGGAAAGTAGGAGATGGAATAAGAGCACTTTCACTGTTAACTTTTTATGGCCCACCACGTGTAGATTTAAATGGTACAGCATAATCTTAGATCTGCATTGGCAGATGTCTCTACCCATCAGCATTCAGCAGTGCTCGTCACAGTTTTTAGATAAATGTAGTCATAAGCGTTAAACAAAAGGCTCTCATACTGAGTGCATGATGATGAAATTAAAAATGTAGGCTTATCCTTAGAAAATGTGGATAGAGATTTTTGTGATCTGTGCCACTTGAAGAAACAAGACAGTAGAGGCTGTCTTAACTCTTCTTGGAGGCCTTTAAGGCATCAGAAAATTTAATATATTTTTTAAACTGTTCTTGCCCTGCTGGTGCTTTAAGTAAATAGTTTATCTAGTGGTCAAATCTGGAAAGTCTACAATAAAGACCATATGAAATGACTCCGCTAAGTGTACTTTAAAAGCACTCTCTCCAATTATAACACTTATTTTTCTGTATAGGAATTGCATGATAGTTGTTCTCCCTGGTGAATGATACCTAGTCTTCTTCATTTATTTTTGTACACCAATTACTTCATGTGATGTCAAGCACATTATAGACACTCAAAATTACTCGTTTATATGAGGAAATCTTAAATAAAATTGAGTTTTAAAGTTTTATAAATGGACACAGAAAAATAGTAATTATTTAGAAAACTAATAATTGTTTATCCAGAAAAACAGTAATTAGCCATGTGTAAATTTTTTTCTTACAAACAAATTTTAACTATATTCTGAAATCATATTTTAATGCTTGCATATTTCTGGACATATTTTGGTTTTCTGTAACCTCTGAAATGTATTCCATTGTCCTTTCATTTATTCACTCATTTATTTATTCAATCAGTCAGTCAATTATTTACTTAGAAAACAGTGTGGAGTTAATATATGCTACATTCAGATTTATGCATCCTTAATACAGCTGCTAATAAAACAGACAACTTCACTGTGGTCATATTCTAATGAATGCAGTGAAGAACAAATACCTGGATGTTAAGTAGTAAAATAGAGGGTTGATTACTTTCTATGAGGAAAATGAAGCAGATTAAGCAAGACAACTATTTTTTAGTAAGTGTGCATTATTTTATATAAGGGTATCAGAAAATTCTTCCTGATGTGGTAATATTTGAACAGATAGACACTAGACAGATATGGGGGAAAAAGTGCTTGAAAATCCCAGGGGAATATTTACCAGGCAGAGAGACAAAGTAAAGTCATCAAGACAGGAAGTTGACTGGCATGATCTTTGGAACAACAAAAAATCCAATGTGGCAAAAGAAGAGTGTGAAAGAGGGAAAGAGGTAAGAAATAAGGTTATAGGCTTAACAACGACTCAGGTCATGCATCCTGAAAGAGGACCATCACACGGGATTTAGATTTTAGTCAAGTAGGATTAGGAAAACCTGGAGAATTCTGAACAATAGGATGTGACATATTTTAAAAGGATCAAGTTTGGGATCATAGACAAGGATGGCTGCAATGGAGGTGATGAGAAGTGGTCAGACAAGGGATACATTTCAGTGGAAGAACCAACAGTATTACTTTTGTACTGGTATGAAATATGATGGAGAAGGCTCAAAGATGAGTCCACAGATTTGGTCTGAACAAGCAGAATACAAGAAGAAAAACGGTCCATTTCATTAAGATTAGAGTTACTGTAGAAAACGTCAGTTTTATGGGAAATTACAAAGAGTTTCATTTTGTACACATTAAATTTGAAGTTATTCCTAGACATCTAAGTGAAAGTAAATGAGAAGATACTTTTCTGGAGCTAAGGAGTAAAATCTGGGCTGGAGATAAGAATTTGCAGATCATCAATGTATAGAACACTTTAAAAGTTTAGAGACTGGATGAGATTATCAGGATAAAGATTAGTTTGTCAAATGCTTCTGATGGTTGAGAAAGATGAAATTTTAAAACCGTGTACTGGATCAGGCATCCAAGGTCTATTTGTGACCCCAAGGGGAGCTATGACAATGGAATCATGGGAAATCAATCATGACTAAAATATTTTCAAAGAAGAAATGGAGAACTAAACCAGAAAATTTAAAAAATCAAATTTAAATAATTTCTCCTATGTGAGGAGCCAACAAAGCTTATATTACTTAGAAGGGGTTCAGAATCAAAGGAAAGTTTTGAAGCTGGGAGATATTAAAGTCAGATATATGTTGATGAAAACAATTCAACAGAGAGAAAACATGCTGGTAGAGGAAGTAGAAAGCAGGGACAATTTCTGATGTGACAGTAAGGAACAGAAGAGATTAAAAAGCACAAGTGGATATTTTTGCCTCAGAAAAGAACCAAAATAGTGATCCATTGCAACTGGAAGGAGGATAAAAAACAAAGATTCAGATATTTGATATATTTGGTGGTAGATGCATGTAGAAATTTTCTTCTCATTATTTATATTTTCTCAGTGGAAATGAGCTAAAGTTATCTCAGAACAAGGCAAGAAAAGGAAGTCTTAAATGCTATGGGAGAGAGGAGAAAGTGTGCCGTGTCTGAGTACTTCTCTGCCATCAATGATAATTAAATTCATTCCACTTGAAGCAAGAGCACTGACTCCATTTTACCCCTTTTAAGACTCTGACCCCCATCTCCAAGTAGAACTGACCACACTTTCTTTTGGGTTACTATTTGACCCTGAATCCTGTTCTCATCCTGTAACACTCTTGGCACTTTAGCTTTATCATAGTCTAACTCTGATAGACTAAGTGGCTTAAAGGTAAGAACTCTTGTCTTACAGTTTATGGTACATCCAGTGCTTTTCACATGATATTCTCTTACTAGGTGTTTCATTGAATTAAAAAAAAATGATACTTTATGCAATTATGAAGTCTTAATTAAGAGTTACATTAAGATACTGAAGCCTTCATCGTAAGCTTAAATATAAGACAATTCCCACAACATGATTATTCCGTGGAATATTCCATTCCAAGTAATATTCCAAACCACATTATTTACATAGTCCTAGAAAGCTAGGGTATAAGCACAAATTGTCTTTAACAATCCACTTGGAGTACTTAAAATGTCTTTTGGTACTTCTGAGGTCTAAATCTTCACAGATAAAATAAATCTATGTCCTTGTCTTCAGCAAGGGACTTTATCTGACATATACTTGAATCTTGAAGTATAAAGGAGTATTCCATTTATATAACACTCACTATTTGTTTTGTGCCAATTAGTTGTAATTTTTACTTGAAATTTCCATATGCTCCTAAATAGTAAATTAAAGATTAATGCTAATTTCAGAATAGAGGAAAATTTACTTATTTGCATAATAGTCATATCTGAGAGTGGGTTTATGATATGATTGCATTAAATTGGCTTGGGATGAACACAATTTCAATAACAGTTCTATATTGTCAGCTAAAATAATGTTTTAAAAAATTACTTCTAGCCAGATCTGCTTCCATATATAAAGCTCTTTATCATAAAATACTTTTAGCTCTAGACCTACAATCCACATGCTTGCCTGAGTCACTCCCTGGCTGACTCAAGGCAAATTAAACTCAATAAGACTGAAATGAAGTCATGATCTTTCTATGCTCAAAGGTGATTATCTTCCAGCATTTCCTATCTTAGTAAATGACAACTGATTCCACTCAGTTATATAAGCTGGAAACCACAATATCACACTCTCCTGCAGTCTTTCTTATCTAATCTATCATCACATTCTTGCCAATTTTTTTTCTCCTAAACACTGTTCAAATGTGTCTACTTCTTACCACATGTAATACACTCCAATATACAGGCAGTTCATTCCTGAAGTTCAACAATATCCTTTTCATTTTCCTCCAAGTACCTTGACCTCTTTCAAATCATTTTGTTTATTCTACACTCAGGAATAGTTTGAGATGTTCAAATTGTATTTATGTAACTCCATATCCTTAAAAAATTTAGAAACAACAATCAGTGCATTCTCATTGTTCTTAAATTCTTTAAGACATAAAAGGTCTAGCTCTGTTCTTTCTACATTTCTACAAATGTGACATGCGTCTGTTCAAAGACACTTTAAGTTGTTGTCTCCATTGCCTCAGACACTGTTAGCTCTGTCTCCTACATCCTTCTACTTTGTGAACTTGTACTCTTCCAATTCCAACTTAAGAGTCACTTCTCCAGAGATTTCTCTGATCTATCTGAAACAATCAACTCCTCCTCTTACACCATTTGAAGGTTATTTATTTTATATTTTTTGAGGTACAACATGTACTGTTTGATCAGAGCTATGGTATTTTACATGTATTTGTTTATTTTGTGATTATTTGGTTGGTTACTGTCTCTCTTGTTAGATGGAGACTTCACAAGCTTCAGATAAGAACCTGTGTGCTTTGCTCACAATTATTTTACTAATGTTCACTTTAAAATCTGCTCATAGAATGTCCTTGTTAAATAAATACTGTTGAGAGAATAACTGAATAAAAATATACAGACAAAATCCTATTGAGCAATAGTGCTCCATAGAATAAATTATAACTTCCCAAAGACAAAGCCATTATAGACTTACTAGACACATTCTGGTTTTAAACTAACAAAGGCACGTTTTTGATTTTTTGGTTTTTTTTTCTTTATAGAAGCAAGGTGCCAGAAGCAACTCTGGAATCAACTGTTGTTCACAACTGCACAGGTTAAAAGAGGATTCTGGAAACTTTTTGTTTGTTTGTTTGAACAGATGGCAACCACTCATATAAGAAAATGCATGTTACATAAAAAATAAATAATTAAAACAAATTAAAACCAAGTAACAAAATATATTTAGATGAATTATGTATCTATCGAGGAAACATTTATTCTTCCAGTGATTGCTCATAAATCACTACTCTGTTTTTAAATTTTCCTGTTCTAATTTGAAATGAGTTTCTTTTACAATTGAGAACAAGATGAGGATTTTCTTATATGTAATGAATTATACTGTTCTGTTTTAGAACAAAGTACATAGTGTAATATTGAATAAACCCAACTTAATACATATTAAAAGTTATTCACTATAATTTTTAAATTAAGTATCACGTTTCTAATTAATATGAATTTTAAACATAGTATTAACAGAAAAGTTTCATAAAGGAAGTATTTTATAGAATCAAGTCTTTTTTAAAAATAAATACATGCTGTGTAAAAATATACTTCATCCCTAATTATGTGATGACTCCCTCAATTTATATTCTGTATTTGTTACAGCTTAAGTACAATAGTTCCCGAAAAGGAATAGGGAGAATTGTTATTTCCCTGGAGGCTCTGACAGTCACTAGCTACTTGGCCTTGGGCAATGCATATTAGCATCCTGGATCTTGATTTCCTCATATCTCAAATGAATGTGATATTCTTGATTATTTCTAAGGGAACATTCAAAGCCACGATTCTGTGGTTTGATTTTCTAATTCAACTAGAATATGGTATTAATGTAGTCATAAATTTTTATCCCTGGAGCTTCTTTAACGGGGGAAATTTAAATAGCTTAAAGAAAATCACAAAAGTATAAGTAAAAAGGGTGAGTAGACCTGGGGATTATTTCCCAACTTGGACAATTTTGTTGCTGAGAGATTGTTTCCATGTTATGCATTCTGTCAAAACCCCTCAGAAAAGATGTCTATATTACCATTATTTGCTCTGACAATATCAGCTGTTAACAGTCTTATACTTCCTTTTCAAAACAGAAATTGAAGCAAGGACAAAGAATGAAATGGTATAAACTCATTACTGTGCCAAAATTTAATTCAAATGCATTATCATTTAAAAACTATAATCTTGTGCTCTCTCAAGATGAGATATTCACTCAGGGATACAGCATTATTATCTTTCCTTAGAGACCATTAAAAAAAATTCTCTGCCTGGAAATGAAGGCCAACAAAAACCACCATTGCATCTATTTAAAACTAGAACATGTTTCATCTTTCTACATATTTGACTTACTTAGAAATTAAATAAATTTTTAATTTGAAAAAATTAAAAAAGAATAAAATAAATTCTATAGAGCAAGTCAGAAATAAATTACATGTTTATACCTATGTATTATATGCATGTGTGTACACACATATGCATATGTTTATCTACATACACACATTACAAAGTCACCGTATGTGTTGTTTGATAAAACTGTCCTCTGACATACTTTTTCTAGCTAATAATGAATCACAGATACTCATTCAAGTAAATTAATTAAGATCTAACTTACTCTTTTAGATAACTAATTATTCTTTATATAAGTTTTTTAAAAAAATTACATACTCAGAACATTAGGTAACAAATTATTCAACATATTTTGTAATGTCATCAGATTGTTGAGTTCTGCTGATCTGTTATTTTGTTAAAATTAATCATGTAATGACCTTGTCATGTCTTGATTCTTTATTACTTTTTTCTGAATTTGTGTTATTCTCATATATTGTGCCACTTTATACCTGTGGTATATACCAGAATACAAAATCTGAAACAGCAAGAAGTTTGCTTCAGTGTAATGTTTACCTTTACACAGCAACATACCAAATTGTACATAGCATCCATTAATATTATTAATTTTATTCTCTATATGAGATATCTGAGACTTCATTATTAATTAGATTCTAAAGTATTTTTCAATATAAAGTTAGTATATAGTTTGAATGTATTTAATTTAATTTATTTTCTTTTAATCTTCTCTAGATTCTTTACTCATTCAACCTTATACAACATAGCAACTGGGAAATAGTGAGTTTTGTTTTTTAAGTAAATACACACCTCAAGTACATGCATTTCTTTCCATTTGAACTTTGACCAGATAATCTCTTCTAGGAATTATAGTGAAGTTTTGCTGGTTTGCTCTTGATCAGCACCTTTCTGCTGTTACCCCCTGGTTATCCTATTTCAACACTTTTACTTAGTCCTTGAATATCCTTCTTTCTCCTTTAATTTATCAGTTAATCCAGACCCTTGTTCTGACTTATGTGTACTTTGGCTTACCCCTGCATTCATGGCTTTACTTGACCCCTGATTTTGACATTTTCCTAAACTCCGGAATGAGAATGTCTCTACTCAAGGTTTTGGTCTAACAAAAGACACTGGCTAGTGAAAACTCCAGGTCTCACATGAAGGGAATTAATGTGACAATTTGCCATGGTTCTTGTTGATGCAGTTGCCCAGCTGGTTATAAGAAGTGGAGACAACTATTCTCCGTTGTCACTTCCTGTATCTAATATAATATTCATACTCAAATGGTCTGTGATTGGTGGCTTAGCTCAAAATTGGGTTGACATAACTGTACTTTCAGCAAGTTTAAAATATTCCATTCTGGTAGTCTTTCAATCATCCGAGACTAGGATAGGATAGCAAAGTTCAATAATAATGTTTCTCAAGTTTCTCTACAAGCACAAAAATAGAAAACTTTTGGTTTGTGGTTTATGAAGAGTACATGAATTTCCTTATATCTGTTTTATCAAAAGAAGGAGGAGACTTATACTCAATAAAAATTCTTTTCTTAGAAGAGTACAATACACAAATTCCTAACAAGTGGTTACTTGCCTCAGGGCATAGGCCCCTGGGGAAAAGGCGATGTTTCTTAATTATATTTCATCACTTAAGTGTTTGTCTGCAATTTTGAGACAATCCACAAAAGAACTGCAAATCTTTCCAAGCTTTAGGCGTGAATTCTAAATTTCTGTCTCTAATTAAGCTACTTTTACTAATTGATAACATTATAATAAACTAAAAGATGAAGAACTTTTTCCCTCCTACTTTCATGTAGCAGGTGCGAAAAAGTGCTAACTCCTTTGTAGCACTGGTATGCTTTCCTTCTTCTGACTCTTTTTGCCTTCCTGTACTTCCTATGGCTAAGAAAGTGGGCTAAAGAATTGTACCCTTTTCCTGCTTTATCAAAACTTCCAGCCAGTTACCTGTGTCTTCTTTCTTTTTGTGTGATGCTAATTTCTTCAGTCTCTTATCTTTGCAGGTGGTAGTATAATGTTGTTATGTGTTGAACTCTGTCCTAAACCCCACCCTTACCTCTCTCCCCTAGACATATATGTTGTAGTCCTAAACCTTAGAAACTCAGAGTGTGGCCTTATTTAAAGATGAGGTCATTACAGAAGTAATCAAGTTAAAACTAGGTCATTAGGGTGGGCCCCAATTCAGTATGACTGGTATCCTTATAAAAAGCAGGAATTTGGACCCAGAGACAGACAAGCATAAAGAAAGATGATGTGAAGAAATACAGGGAGAAGATGATTATCGATAAACCAGGAAGTAAGGCCTGGAACAGATAGTTTCCTTGGTAGGGACAAATAAAAATAAGAGTTCAATTCTGCCTCATAAATAAGGAAAGAGATTTTTTTTTCTCCACTTCCTTCTCTTAGATCATTTACTTGAGAAAATTTTCAAGTGTGAGTCCTTTCTCTGCCTCTTTGGAATGTATGTAAATATTTTTAGAAACTAAATGAGATTTGGTCAGCTTTATGACCCAGGAATGTCTTTCTTATGGACCTGGGAGCCATCTCTTTGAAATCTAAACATCTAAAGAGATAATACTACAACTTCCCAGTTTTTGTGGGAGGGTGGGAGCTTAACCTCCGTGGGCATCTGCTTCAAACTACAAAACTTTCTCCTGTTACAAAAATATGAGAAGTTTGTTTTTTCTCTTCATAAAGCCAGTTAGCTAACTGAGGTGGTCACCTGCATTACCCGATGAATCTAGAATAAACTACGAGTGAAAAATGGTGCTGTCAGGTATTCTAACCTCAAGACTAATTATTGTTCATCTTGAGGACTTCTATGTAATGTGTTGTATTTGCTTGATTATATAAAAGGATGAGGTTTCTTTTTCTTTATTTCTTTTTGGTCTTTGCAGCCTCTTAGGGGATTATCTGTTAGAGCATCATGTTTTGCTTTAATGTTTATTCAATAATAAAACTTTTTTTTTGTCTACTTACTTTCATGGGGTCGTTTTCTGGGATAGGAGAGGATTTTGTTTTAATTATATTTCCCCAATATGTCACAGCACTCAGAAAGAACCAATATTGCCAACACCTTTATTTTTGTACTTCTAGCCTGTAGAATCTTGAAATAGTAAATATCTGTTGCTTAAGTCAACCAGTTAGTGGTACTTGATTATGGCAGCTTTAGGAAACTAACTAGATGTTAGTTGAAGGCCTTAATCCCAGTTTGTTAGACTTCTATTCATTGATCTATTTTATCCTAAATACACATTTCCCTTCAAGATTTCATGGGAGTGGGGAATGTTAACAATGAAAATTCTGGTATTCCTAGGCTTTAACAACATAACACTTTCCTCATGCACATTTTACCATTATTTGACACAAATCTGACAGCACTACATTTTTCACCTACTCTATAAGAGATTAACAACTCAGAAACATATCTCTGACCTCTGTAATGGAATCCTCTACTTAAATCTTCACATGTCCATATGCCTGTGTGAGCCTTACACCATTCCAGAACTTGCTAAGAACTGAGCTCCAGTTTAACATCCACCCAATGTCATGACAAAAAATGACCAGTCAAAAGAGAGAGTTTTAGATTTATTTTAGGAACCAATCCAAAAATGTCCTGAGAAGCTTATTATATTTTAAAGTAACTTTATTTTGGCCTGATATCTAGGACCTACACGACACAGAGTGAATTGCTGAAATGTCTCCAGAGTGATATGAATCTCTCTTTCCTGATTAATAAATTCAGGCTTGATATTATTTTGTTGTGGTAGTTGTTTTCGTTGCTCTTCAATGTCTCTGTTTATGGAGATCAACAGGTACTTAGAGACGGCTTATCTTTCTATCCATGATGGGGGTGGCCACAATAAAAGAACATCCCAGTTTTGGCTACGACCTTTCCACAGCTTTTCACTGTGCACTGTTAGTCTTAGCGCTAAAAGCAAGAGGAATCCAAGCAATTCTTCACCTGCTCCCTCACCCCACCCTGGCCTGTGGAAGGATGTGTCATGAATAAGAGTCTGATAAGAGCAGCAAGGGGAACATCTGTGGAAAGCGGCTTGGATTTCTTCTCAGGACAATCAGTGGGCCCTATTTGGCCCCTCTCTTTGCTTCCTAGTTCAAGTCACAGGGTGAGTCAAATAAATATAAATCTGGATCTAGATCGGTAAATACTTTACTCAGAAGAAAGACTATCACAAAGGGAGAATGCCTCAATCTCAGCAATCTACAAGCATCTCAAAAATCAAATGGAAAAATAGTTTTTCTTTTACGTGGTGAGGAGGGGGTAACGAAGTTCAGCAAGAACTTAATGAGGGACAGCTGCACGAGCAAGGGCGCCGGCCAGCGGCGGCCGGCAGAACGGCGTCAGGCTGCAGTCGGCCGGGTCCCAGCGTGAGCTGACGAGGGGGCTCGTCCGCCTTTTCAGCGCCTGGTCAGATCTGGGAGAAGTTACAATCCAGGTACTTCTAAGGAGAGATGCAGCCTGACCTTTTTGGTCAAGACAAAGCGGAGGGTATAAAACAGGCAACCGAGAACCTGTGGTCAGTGCGGATGAAAACCTTCTCTGTGCCAGGAAACGTCATTCCTCTGTTGGGAACTCATCGTGGTGGAACTGGCCACTTGGCAGTTTTGTGGACCAAACTCAATTTTACTAGCACGGACCCCTCCAGCAATCCTACCCTTACCCTGGGGGCAAAGCACTCCCTTTGGAACATTGTCACGGCAAAGCCCATTAAGAATTCCCAGGAACTAAAAATAGAATCTGGATAATAAGATAAAAATCTAACCTTTTTTCCCCCCTTTGTCCTTCATCTAGTTTCACCTGTTCAGAGGGTACAGCGTACAGAGGCCTTGCATCTGGCACCTCAGACCGGAGTTCCTAGTATGGCACAGCCGCGTGGACACCTCAGCTCGGGGAGCCGGTCAGGAAGTGCCTGCTGCTCACTTCACAGCAACCAAGATGGCGGCGGCTGGGACGCTGCGCGGGGCACTACCACCTGGAGCCTGAGCAGCGCAGCTGCGGCAGCCC